>NC_089758.1:26581733-26614233 GCF_040412425.1 Macrobrachium rosenbergii
AACCGGAACTTGCCGCTGGGATAACAGAGCCACCTATGGCTGCTCATTTGGTTTATAACAAGTGAAGTTTGATAACCATTTACCGACGCCACGCAGCGAAAATTGATCGCAAGACATCCCTCTGGCAGAGTCAAATTGAGGCACAGGTCAAATAAGCCAATCTTCCCCTAGAGATTTTGGTGGGGGCATTTGGAATCCCTTATCTTTTATTCAGTCTTCGGCTTTCAAGTCTTGTGACAGTTCGAATGGGTTGGAATAGATTACACAACTATCATTATCAATTCACTTTCACCGAAAAGGAACTAGTCAAAAAGTGGAGGCGTCTTTGAAACTGGTTCTAAAAAAAAAAAAAAAACAGAAGTGAAGGAAAAGAACTTGAAGAATAAGGAAAGATTGTGATCTCTCTTTCTCTCTCTCTCTCTCTCTCTCTCTCTCTCTCTCTCTCTCTCTCTCTCTCTCTCTCTAAATACTTTTAGAATTTGTATATAACTTTCACACACCTACCTTTAAAAATGTTAGCCATATTTCCATCATTCACGTAACATAATCAAAGCTTTGCATTTGCTAACCTTCTTTTTCAAAGTCCTCCATTTACACTTTTACAATTTTTTGCCAGTTTATGCAGCTTCTCTTCAGCATCACCAACCAAGACCCTTTTCTTATCCAAAGAACTTGCAACTGTCTTCTCTTACTGTTCCACCTACAGAAAAGGGAACACAGAAAAACACTGACGTCGTATCAGTAACTCCAATTAAAATTCCAATGGGAAAAATATCTAATAGACGAAATGGGGCCGTTTTCATTGCATAGAAAGAAACTGACCTTGAAATATAAAAGAAAATAGAATGAAATGAAAATTAAGAATTTTCACGAGAACAGTTTTATTTCTAGGAGGATTCTAATGCTTCGATGATATTTTACGATCGAGAAATAAAATACGACCTTCTAAGATTACGATGCTTTTACCTCAACACTTTCAAGACAGAAAACAATTTTATTGTGCGAAGGCTAACACCTGTTGAAGTTCTTCATGTGAGAGAGAGAGAGAGAGAGAGAGAGAGAGAGAGAGAGAGAGAGAGAGAGAGAGAGAGAGAGAGAGAGCTGATCCCCCCACTACTGAATACACAAACGTCAAAGAACTATTTTCCATAAACACTTAACCTGAAAATTAATGCTTAACGTTAAAGTGAGAATTTTCGTAACCCTTCCATAACGAATCAACATAGCAATCTAGTACAGGAAATCACTAGTCGTTTACGCGGATAACTTTCATAATAAGTGTGTTTGTGACATGTTTAACTGTAAGTTTATCGGTTAGACCCCTTACCTAACAGACACCCCGAGCCCAGTGGGGGATCCAACCCCCAGTATCATGTCTAAAGCATTTCCTGTTTCATTTGACTTGCAAAATGCCATATGGCAATTGACTTTCATGTGTGCCGGACAATATTCAAATGACCATCCGTCGGAACTCTGCTCGCAAAAGCCATGAATTTCGAGAGCCGTTTATGTCTTGCATGAAGGCCCAGTGCTCCAAAAACGGCATTTCTATTCTATTAAATTTGGTCGTAATGCTGGTGTCATGAGCTGAGAACACTCGTTTATGAAGTGACGGAAAAATGTTACAAAATGTTTTTTTTTTTGTCTGTGAACGGTCATTTGGGTTTGATTTACGAAATTTGGGCTGTGAAGCCGAGTACTGGGGCACTTTCGACCACTCAGCGCTTGCGATAGCAAAAAGAGGGAGTTGGAGTGGTCAGACAGAAAAAAAAAAGAACCAGGATAAAAAGGAGTTGAAGTACAAGGCTCTAAAGGTGGAACTGGGAGAAAACCCACAGTTGAACTAAGATATAAAATTTGATAGCATAGAACAGAAAGATTAAAGAAAGGGAATGGAAATGGAGGTTGAGTAAAATGCTAAAAAGTGGGTGAAGCTGGGGACCGGTTGGACGCTGCAAACACCTTTAGTAATGCCTACAGTGCACCACATGATGTGCAAGTAAAATGCTAAAAAGTGGGAGAAGCTGAGGGACGGCTGGACGTTGCAAACACCTTTAGCAATGCCTACAGTGCACCACATGATGTGCACTGACAATACTAACTGCTGACGGGGATATATATATATATATATATATATATATATATATATATATATATATATATATATATATATATATATATATATATATATATATATATATATATATATATATATATATATATTCTTAGTAATGACAATATTATAAGATATTGTGTCAAGATATTTAGTTACGGATATAGCACATAATATACTTTATTTCAAAATTAAAAAACTGGTCTCCCAGTTGTCCAAGGTGTTACACGTATGAGATACACTTCCGTTTTCTTTTTGCCTATTTTGACACAAAAGCTGTTCAGAACTCAAAAGAAAATGTGATAGATTTCTTCGTGATTATTCCTCTTTTGTTTTTTTTTTAAATAAACCTCTACTAGCTGAAGGCGTTATTGCACCATATAAAATTCAATTTGGAAAAAGTGTGCGAGCAGCAGTCACCCACATTTCCCAAGTATTCGGAGCAACAGGAAAAACAGGTAAAAAATGCGCCGAAGTGTCTTCGGCGCAATCGAGTTTTCTGTACAAACGCTACAGCGTATAATCAAGGCCTCCGAAAATAGATCTATCTTTCGGTGGTCTCGGTATAATGCTGTATGAGCCGCGGCCCATGAAACTTTAACCACGGCCAGGTGGTGGCCTGTCCTGTAGCGTTGCCAGACGCACGATCATGGCTAACTTTAACCTCAAATAAAATAAAAAAAAACTACTGCGGCTAGAGGGCTGCAATTTGGTATGTTTGATGACTGGAGGGTGGATGATCAACATACCAATTTGCAGCCCTCTAGCCTCAGTAGTTTTTAAGATCTGGGGCGGACAGAAATAAAAGAGTGCGGACGGACAGACAAATAGCCATCACAATAGTTTTCTTTTACAGAAAACCAATTAGGAGATCCGAGACTCAGAAAATATACATTCTTCGATATTGCTCTCGATAATTTTGCTCTTTGTCCCTGAAACTCCCAAAGAATAATCGTTTACCGCTCGATTTCATTCTTCTAATGGGTTTCATTGCCAATCGACCACATGAACACGTAGACTTATCAGTCAAGAAAAATGCGCAATTAAAGTCTGGGAGGATTTTTTGTACCCAGCTTGGAAATTAACACAATGTTTACTAGAATGAGTTTTGATACTTTTATCTAACTCAAATGGAAGAGCATGAATCTCTAACGAATGAGTAGACAAAAAGCCAGATGAACACTTGACCTTGCATTAATAGCTATAATGAGGGGAGACTGAGAAGTCATTTACCCTGAATATATCAAGATCATGGAACGTTGACATTTATTACCAAATTAACGGTGAAGGATAGCAAATGATGTGAATTGTGTCCTTAAATAAAAACTAAACCATACGATACAGAACATTTCGTTCTTCATTTTAAATCACACAGCTAGGTCTGATTAACTTTTGATGGAAAGAATTTCATTAGTGTGAATGTGGTACTTTATAGAAGAACTCTGCATGTCTCCTGAAGTTTTTTTTTAAACATTTTGATACTGCAATAACAATGGTTAGGAGCGTCTATATATGTGTAAACAAGAATACTGAGTAAAGTACATATATTACCAAGTCAAGCATCTTTCTTAGTCATATGCGAGATGGTTTCCATGATGATAAAGCATCAACCCTTATACTACATTTACCAAAAATTAATAGTATGAACTGGATCATACAGGAAATGCCTTTGATAAGTTTTATCACATTCAGTTCATTTTATCTCAAAAGTATTCTGTTGAAAAAAAGACAATTTTATCTCGTTTGGGTAATTACTAATTACCAAGAGTAACTGGGAAGAGTACTTCTAAAAAATATACATCAAATATATATATATATATGAAACCACACAGATACCTTTGAAATTCTTGAAAGAAACGGCACAAAAATATTCACCCGAAAGGAACGACAACAGCGACAGGCTTATTTCCGCGGCCTGGAGCGTGAGTGAGGGTTGGATGACGTCATCGGGAGGGGAGAGGTGATGTGGTGGAAGAAACGTGAGGATTTATCGTTTCCTCCAAAATTCAAAGGATCCCGCCGAGTTAAAATGGTTCGATAAAGTTGAACGTTATTTATTTTATTTATTTCCTAACCAACACCGCAGACTCGGTGCATCATCGCTTTGATCAAATGAACCCTGGTTCAAAATACAGTTCCCTATTATTCTCCTAGATTCAAATTGCCAATGATGATTCAGATTTCATTTGTATACATGATAGGCTAGTTATCGCAATAAATGCTATTACATACTGCGACACTACTGAGTTTGATAACGATAACCCTAAATAGGAAACAAACTGTTTACTAAACTTTAGCGAGAAAGATGTCTCCAAATATAATGTGAAAAAAATATACGTAACAGCACCAGAGGCAAGTAGCTTTCTTTATATACGTTGAATAACACATATTTCATCGTATATTCTAGACTTTGCAATGAATACCGATTTACATGAGACAAGAAGAAGAAGAAGAAGAAGAAGAAGAAGAAGAAGAAGAAGAAGAAGAAGAAGAAGAAGAAGAAGAAATTAACTGACATGGGGAAGATGTACTACTGTATGTAGTATTAGCAATAATAAAAGATATTTCCTTAAATATTAGACCGTAAACAGGAGACAAGCAGTAAAAAAAAAATTACTGAAGGGGAAAATAATACCCAGCAAAGAATAAAAAAACAAACAAAATTAACATAATAAAAAAAAGGCACTGAAAAAGCGACAAACAGGCATTTTCAGATCAACGACAATAACAGTTATCGTCACCAACACCGAAGGGTTCCACAACGGCAGGTGAGGGCCATTGCCTCCAGCTCCGGAACACCTGCATTCGTAACAGCTGCATTTGCTGATTGGCTTGCTTTTTGCTTGTAATCACTGGATATGGCAACACAGTTTTCTGTATGGAAAGCGATCTCCAGCTTCAGTTGGCTTTGCTTTTATTTTTTATTGTGTTCTTGTTCCCTTTGCCATAATATGATTATTTATGTTTTCCTATCAACACCATGTTACATTTTAATAGAATAATTTTAAATTTTTAATTCTATTCATTGAAATGATTTTCTCTTCATATAATATATAAAAGTACTCAGGTCACATTTTCATTATATCACATTTTTAAATTTAAAAATTTTTTAGGAGTTAAGGTCGTGTTTTATTAACTCAGCTGCATGAAAAGTCAAAAATTATTGTACAAACACACACAAATGTAATATATATATATATATATATATATATATATATATATATATATATATATATATATATATATATATATATATATAAAGCATATGTATACATATAAATATATATGGCATACCGTAATAGGTTAATAATTTGCATTCCAAATTTGCACGCATTCAAACGCAGCAAACCGAACTAGCCATCATTTTCTAATCATTAATAAAACCTGATGTTAGAAAACATTTAAAAGATTCATAAATGTAACGTTGTTCACAATAAAAAGAAAATTAGTTTCGACTGACTTATATGGATAAACTAAAATCTGTTAATGTCATGTTGGTTTCTCAAGTGACAACTGATTGTTACACCGAATAAGTTACACAAAAATGTGAAAACGAGAAACACTTGCTAGAAACATAATGACCACTCTCATCTCTTCTCTATCTCAGAATTTGGTCGCACCTTCTCCAGTTCAGATATATGATTAACGAGATTCTCTCTCTCTCTCTCTCTCTCTCTCTCTCTCTCTCTCTCTCTCTCTCTCTCTCAGATATCCAGCAGATGCTTCAGGTCAGATATGTGATTAACTAGCTTTCTCTCTCTCTCTCTCTCTCTCTCTCTCTCTCTCTCTCTCTCTCTCTCTCTCTCTCTCTCATAACCAGCAGATGCTCCAGTTCAGATATGTGATTATCTCTCTCTCTCTCTCTCAGATATCCAGCAGATGCTCCAGTTCAGATATGTGATTAACTAATTTCTCTCTCTCTCTCTCTCTCTCTCTCTCTCTCTCTCTCTCTCTCTCTCTCTCTCTCTCTCTCTCTCTCTCTCTCTCTCACAGACAACCAGCAGATGCTCCCGATGGTCTGAAATATTAACAGGATCGTCAAGAAGATCCTACGTACGTCGGCGACGAAAGAGTGAGACGCATAAACAGAAGAAAACAGAAAATGAAATCCAACCGATAGGAAACCTATCCTGAAAAGGACATTAATCCCTCTTTCCCTCCCAGGATTGCTATAAAGGAAAGCTAATCCATCACAAAGATTAATCATCTGCGAAAATTAAGTGGGCAGCTCTTGTCATTCGCACAAAAGCGGCCTAATTCTCGGGGAGTTTTAGTTCCCGACTCATTCCCTGTAAATTATTCGAGGCGGTGAATAAGCTCTCTCTCTCTCTCTCTCTCTCTCTCTCTCTCTCTCTCTCTCTCTCTCTCTCTCTCTCTCTCTCTCTCTCTCTCCAAATGAATTAGCTACAAGTGCGTCGTCGTTTGTTCTCAATTACAAGGATATATCCTTGTAATTGTAATTGTTTATCATTATAATATGATCTTTTTGCCTTCCACAAAATAATTTCTTAGCCTTTGGAATCTTTCATCTGGTAATGTTTGACTTCTAAAGTTCACAAAACTCATAATACTGTGGCCAGCGAATCTAGATGACATTATCATGCCCTGACAACCTACCGGTGAGAAATCGGACCCACTGTTGACGCTTAGGTTGCCAGGACACTATACGGAAAACTTTAGGCTTCTTGGCTACGTCTATAGTATCCTTTATTTGTTCTTTTTTTTAATAACTTGTTTGATCATTCTTTATCTGTTTTCGGCCTGCCATATGTGAAAAATGCTGGAATGTTCTCCCTACCTCTGGTTTACCTAGCTCTTATAACTTCTGTTCCTTTAAGAGGTAATTTTACTGATTGCTTCTGTATGTATGTATATATATATATATATATATATATATATATATATATATATATATATATATATATGTGTGTGTGTGTGTATGTACTTTATGTATGTATGTATATATATTATATACATATACATAAATATATACGTATATATATATTATTTATATACATATATATACATATATTAGATGTATGTATATATATATATATATATATGTATATATATATATATATAATATATATACATATGTTCGTGTGTTCCTGTCTGTGTGAGTGTGTATATGTGTGTTTGGTCTTAATAAGCATTCCAGTAATTTTACCCACACCAGGCTTAAAGTATTAAATCAATTATTTTCAACCAGCTGGAAAATTAGGTCACTGCTGGCACTGAACTGATTCATTAGCCATATACCCAATACAGAATAAAATGCTTATGAACACTAGTTATCTCGAATGATTAATTCAGCGCCACTAACAACTCATTCGGTTTAACAAGCATGGAAGAGAGAGCACAGCATTATTTGAAAACAAGTGAAAGAAAAATAGTTTGTGTGAAAATAGGGATAGAGGCTTTGTCAGTTCAAATTTATTGAGTTATGAGTCTCAAATACATTAGGCCATGGTGACAAGAATTTTGTTCCAATGAAGCGTTCACGCTGCATAAATTTTATGGGATTTTCATATCTGTAAAATGCAACTATTGTCTATTCATATAAAGTAAGCTTTATGCCTGATTTAAAAATAATTTAATATTCCTGATATTTTTTTAGTTCTGTTTGCTTTAAATATAAAGATATAACATACCTTATGAGCTGCACTGGCTTACTCATTAATGCAGTTAATATTTTTCTTTGCAGTATTCTTTATTAAATACGATCATTATTATTTGATTACTTATCTATTACAAAGTAGGAAAGGGGCTGCAATTTATCAAATAACTGAACGGAAGAAAGAAAGTTTGCGTGTCTAAGACTTATAATTTGACTAAAACCTTTAAAACAATTTCACCCATATTCCTCAGCTAAGCTGGAGTTCCTCCGTCTCTCTCTCTCTCTCTCTCTCTCTCTCTCTCTCTCTCTCTCTCTCTCTCTCTCTCTCTCTCTCTCTCTCTCTCTCTCTCTCTCTCCGTCTCATGCAAAAATAATTGGTTACACTGGAGAGATAATTCAAAGGAGGATTATGATGAACAATTTTTATTTTTTCAGAATGACTAATTTTCCATTTTAAATTTTTAAAAATAACCTTCTATAATTAGTGTTAGAAGATAATAATAATAATAATAATAATAATAATAATAATAATAATAATAATAATAATAATAATAATAATAATAAAACAACATCCCCATAATCGATTTATTTCAACAATTTTCGAAGTCGTATTCCACCCCCTGCTTCTGCTTGATACTGGTAATGTCCTTCTCCATGCTTTCAGGCAGAAGCCTATTCAAAGAGCTGACTGAATGAATGAGTGAATGAATGAATGAATGAATGAAATACCCTTTGAAACGGAGCAGAGTTGACGCGTGATCCCCAACATGGAACTGAGGTCGGATTTCTGAGAAAAGGTGGAAGGAATGAATCAAGGAAGCCTCGGTTGTCTCATGGCAACTGACTGCATATGTTGATGGTGGTCAAATGTATTTGGTTATAGTGTTCTAAGGTGGTTTGTTCATGTGACAAGAATGGAAGACGATTGGTTTGTGAAAAAGAGTATAAAATTCTGACGCTTCGGGAGTGTGCAAGAGAGAAAGAACAGGTGGGAATCGTATTGAATGGTTAGTTGCTCACGATCATAAATAAGTTAATCCATAGTAATATCACTTCAGAACGCAAGTGACTTTAGGCCATGGAGATAGGCTCAACATTTTCCACATTTTGTTCCATTTTTATAGGGAAGGATCGGCTTGGCAAGTTCTTCACGCATTCCATTTTTTATTAAAAAATACTCAGAACAGCATGAGTCTTGAAATGGAGAAACAAATCCACAGTCATGCATGGTTACAAATACATCTAGAAATAAATCTATACAGAGAGCTTTCGGGAATCTGTTCGATTCCCCTTTCATTTCTCCATTCCAATTTTTTTTTAATCCCAGCACTTATTATCCGAACCAATTGCAAAGATCCTACTACCCTTTTTAATTCACCCCTCATATGATTAATCTTCCCCTCTAATGTAATATTTTTATAATGCTTATTCTCCTGTAATGTTATGTTTTTCATTTCTCTGGCTCCATTTACCAACATATACATAGTACATGTTTATATTGTCTTACAGGTGCTCTCCTAAGTTACCAGTTAACAATATATCATCTGCAAATACCAACCACTCTGTATTATACTACGAATCATTTCTAATATTCGCAATCTTCCACTTACATGCAACTTTCCTTTTTTAGTTTTCTGTAAAAGAAAACTATTGTTCCAGCTTTGTCAGTCCGTCCGCACGTTTTCTGTCCGCCTTCAGATCTTAAAAACTACTGAGGCTAGAGGGCTGTAAGTTTGTATGTTGATCATCCACCCTCCAATCATCAAACATACCAAATTTCACAGCAGTCTTTATTTTATTTAAGGTTAAAGTTAGCCATGATCGTGCGTCTGGCAATGATATAGGACAGGCCACCACCTGGCCGCGGTTAAAGTTTCATGGGTCCTGGCTCATACAGCATTATACCCGGACCACCGAAAGATAAATCCATCTTCGGTGGCCTTGATTATACGCTGTACAGAAAACTCGATTGTGCCGAAGAAACTTCGGCGCATTTTTTACTTGTTTTATTTTCAGCACCATTCCGTCCATATATAGGGTAAACACTGTAATGAACACAAAACATGTGCTTTTTAATTATTATTTCTCAGCGTGAAAATATTTAGTAGCCTTGGATGTATTCCTTTATGACCCAACATACCTCTTGAGGCAGCAAGTTTTTTTTTTTTTTTATAAGACAGTTAATCGAGACTAGTGATGCTGGGGAGGCTACAATTAGAGTAAGGACAGAGGCCTTTGGGTAATAACCTCTTCCTAAGACATTAGCTAAGAATCAAAACTGTCACCCTCTGAAGCCACGCTCTCATAGGGAAAAGGTGCTTCACGTGATCTATCTATGTATACAGTATATATATATATATATATATATATATATATATATATATATATATATATATATATATATATATATATATATATATATATATATATATATATATATATATATATATATACATTTATAATATTATACATATACATACAGTACATACATACATATATATTATATATATACATACATATATACATATATATATATATATATATATATATATATATATATATATATATATATATATATATATATATATATATATATATGTGTGTGTGTGTGTGTGTGTGTGTGTGTACGTGTGTAACTGAAGTAAATGAGATGCTGCGAATCATTTATATACTCGTATTATAATTTTATTCTTTATACAGATTCATTTTACACTGTTGAGAAATATCTTCCATTCACCAGTCAGCATCATTCTTATAAAGGAAAATTATTAATACTATGAAAAGCTTGGTAAACTTTTGCACCCTTTCAGAAAGGGTGCGGGACTTTCACTGAATTCTTTAGTAAACAACGATTCAGACTTTATTACGAAATCCAAATCAGAATCTGAATGTACGGACGAATTTAAATCAGCATGGCCATAGAAGTACGAATACTGAAATATATACCTGAACAGTGATAACAAATGAAATCTTTCCACTTTTTTTTTTACCGCATAAAATCTTATCTGATATCTCTATCAACAAATGAAAGACATTAATATTTGCAAGATCGAATATACTGCCACATCAGCTGCAATATGCAAACGAATGATGTCATAAATATCGATAAAATAAATATCGAAGAGAAGGGTCAGTTTCCAGATTATCTTTAGATCCTTTCACATTTATTATCCTTCTCTTGAAATCCCTTGAAATATCTTATTCCCCTCAACAAAATCTCGTATGAAATGAAAGCCAGTGAACTGAGATTTCTACTGAATGGATGTGCGATCAAATAGCGTATGCCAGTGCATTTTATAAATCTGTTCCATATTTGTATAAAAATTTTGAGGTCATGTTATCTTCGTGGCATTTCGCATTTGCAAAATTATTTTGTGTTAGACATTCACCTCTGACCATACGAGAGAGAGAGAGAGAGAGAGAGAGAGAGAGAGAGAGAGAGAGAGAGAGAGAGAGAGAGAGAGAGAGAGAGAGAGAGAGAGAGAAATTCTTGGGAAACGAAAGCTGGGATGTATGAAAATGTTATGTGGATATTGAATGCAAATGAATGAAAAGGTGAACGTTGATGACATGATCTGGATGATTAAAGTATGAGAAATGCATTGACACTGCAAAGACGGTTACGCTGTTGTGAAGGTGCCTGGCTGTGTGGAGAGAAAGGAAGACATTGGATCGGGCACTACTTGTTGCATGGGCTATTGGAAGTGATGAAACGGAAGGTCCTTAATTCTCTAGGAAATGCAAGAGTTCATGCATTATACAATGCTCTAAGGGGACTCACGTACTGCTAATGAGGCCTCCTGTGCAAGTTTACGATATTAAGAAGTTTCCTGCATGGTAAGTTCATCCTTGATTCAGTGATTAAAGGATTAGCGTGGAAGGGACCGTTTTCTTTATTTTTTTCGGAAGACCTTATGAATAATATTTACGTATGTATGTATGTATGTATGTATGTATGTGTGTATATATATATATATATATATATATATATATATATATATATATATAATAATGTGTGTGTGTGTTTATGAGAATATATATATATATATATATATATATATATATATATATATATATATATATATATATGTATATATATACATATGCATATATATATATATATATTGTGTGTGTGTGTTTGTGAGTAAATATATATATATACGTATATATATGTGTGTGTGCGTACAAACGCACATGCAAATATCTCACAAACCCAACAGCATTCCACGTATATACGTCCAGATTTAAAATGCAGGCAGCAGAAACTCAGCCATGCAAGGGTTTAAAAGTTAAAAAGGGGGTGTGATGGAAATCCCAGAGGACAGAACCCCATCAACGAAATGGAAGTTCGGACAGAATTCTAAGATGATGATTGACTGATCGTCGCTTTGTCTATTGCAGAGATACCGGTGGAATTTTCGGTTGTCAGGAATTCAATTCTCTCCCCCACCCCTTCTCCCCTTCCACCACAACCCCCCTTTTCAAGCGTTCCTGTAGACGTCTACTTCAGGAAACCAGGACATATGTTCTTTTTCCCCTGTAGATGCATGTGTATACGCCATGTATAAGTGTTCTTAGTATACGATGAGAGGTAAAAGTATGTTTTTCTGGTGAAAAAAAAAAAAATCGTTAGTCAAAATGATTCTGAACAATATATTTTGCGTTGAAAAAAATACACTAGTCCAGATAATTCTACATGATTATTTTATGTTGAAAACGATTCCATTCTGAAATCTGTTTGATCTTCAATGATTTGAAACCAAATACAGCGGCTCATTTTTTCATTACTTCAAGTATAATTTGGACTGTCCTAAAATGCTCATATTGCCATCCGTCATGGGACAATAGATGAAGAAGCTTTTCAAAGTAATTTCCTCTTGCCATAAAAACCTCTAGAAGCCATTTTCTTTTTCTACTGAGGCTCTAACTTTGTTTGCTTCTTCTTAGAAATGATCATATCACGTCAGAAGTCATTTCTTGTTCATAGTAAGCATATGTACTTGAAATTATCTCTTGCACGTTGTTTTTTAACTAATAATTTTACGAGCAATGCTGCTATTTCAGTTCTTTACCCCCTTTATATACTTCAGTAGGTATCCTAACTCGAGATTGAAGCACAATATTCATTTAGTCTAACAGAGTAAAAGTCGCTGACCATAACTCTTGCATCGCCAGTTCATATAGACTGATAAATCACCACCGTTTTTTTTGAGTCTCGGCTGCACATTCAGTGCATCAAGATATGCAGATATCTTGCAGAAATCAATAAAACACATACATAGTCCGCGAATGGAAGCCAACTCTACATAACTGAATACAGACCTTCAAGCCTCTGCTGGAAAGGAAAGTACGTCATTGTCATTATCGCAAACATTTTTGACCTCCGTTGTATATGACAGAGAGCTCAAGCCAATTCGATGACTCGAGCAACATGTAGCATAATAATATTTTAGTCAAGAGTAACAATGTGTCGTTAACCTATAGATGTTTCAATGTGTCTATCTCAATATACCGAAATCGTTTTATTTGTAGCGGTCTTCTAATGTTTGAAAATTTAGTTTGCAATTACAGGTTATCTGAAGCTTGAATCCAATGTCCAGGGAACTACATTTATATAGTTTTAGGCAAACCTATTTTTAATAGAGTGTTTTCGTGGTAACCTTCCATTCAACAGAAAACGATCACTGAAGTGGCGTCTTTAAAAATGGACCACAGAGGCCTATAGATAACGAACATGCATAGACGACCTTATTCAAGGCACCTCTCCTAGGTAAATACAGATATGGGGCCATGGTCAAAAGTTGCATAGTGCCCAGCGTAAACACTCACAAAAGACCTTGAGGGATACTCATGCTCGCTGAGTCAAGAAGTGTATGGGATTCCTTTATCTTTCAGAATAAAGATGCCCTCCCTTATCTGATCTTCAATTCAAGGGTGGGCTGAAGGGCGGCTGCTTCAAAGCCCATGGGAAGCTGGGGTTTAGGGAGTCAAGACGCCAGAAGCCATTGTGGATGAGCTCAAGAAGGAAATTACAAAGAAATATTTTTCTTTGGAGAATTTTCTTGTTACAGTTATTGTAAGTCAGATACACAACTGTCTTGTAATATTTCTGCCTGTATTCCCCGGAGAGAGTCATCATTATCAAATCAATGACAACTACTTTATAAGACGCAGAATGAGAAAAAAATAGGACTTATAGAACGTAATTACATCAGCCATTGCTAAGGTACTCGATTTTCCTCGAAACTGAATAAAAGTAATTATTGTATATAGAAATGGTTATAAATGAAGACTGAGCATTGTATATACATCTTCCATATATAACTTTTCTTCCCAAGAGAGAGAGAGAGAGAGAGAGAGAGAGAGAGAGAGAGAGAGAGAGAGAGAGAGAGAGAGAGAGAGAGAGAGGTTAAAACTGTGCAGGGAATCAATGGAATTGTTGGGAAAACAAGTAAACTTTGAAGAAGCCTCGACTTCATTCGAAACGTGGTCAAGGTCAGTGCTGGTGACACGGTCAGAAGGATTCTCTCCAAGGTCAGAGCTGACGAGAAGGTCAACAGAGTCCTCCCGTTGGGAGAGATAATCCATTGTGGTGAAAAAGAAACCCGAATGACTATACCCCTCCATTACGGACGCATTAGCGCAAAACTTAAATCTCTCGTTATTCATATCTTTAATCAAAGCTCTCCATATCCTGAGAGGCAAACTGATATGGATTTAGTAAGGATTTAGGATACTGCTGACTGGGTGTGCAGATAATCCTAAGAACAGCAAAAAAAAAAATAAAAAATAAAAAAATAAAATAAGAAAAAATAAATCTCAGCAATATTTAATTTAAATTTTCTCTCGCTTTTTTTTCCCATGCACATAGCCCGGGCTGCCTAAATCTCTTGAAATTTCATTTTCCCTTTCGAGGGAAGAGGAGGAAGTCCTCTTCCCCTTTCATAAACCCCTTTACACACTTCTTTCTAAATCCCCTCTTTGGAAAATGTCTTTCCGAGGGGAGTCGAACGCAGGCAATCTCCATCAGCGGGCGAGTTTTGTTCAGTCTACCTAAGGGAGAGTCTGTAGTCTTGGGAAGCCAATAATAAAGGAAAATGTTGATTTGACTTTTAATAACTTGAAATAAAATGAAAACATGATAATCCCAAATATAAACTACTTATACTTATGAACATTTAGGTAAATATTGGGAGGGGGTGGTAGGGAAATTCTACTCCTAATCTATATCTGATTTATATATAAAAAGTCACCATTACTTTTTTCTAGATATGAAAATTATATTCTTAACTAGGTTATATTAACTCATATTCAAAGGAGGTATTTACCTAAAATATATGGCTACTATTGGCTAATTCTGAAAACGGAAAAAAACATCAGAAACTGGTCTTCATGGGATAAAAAATGAAGATATGATTGTCGTTTGGTATTCTGCCTATTCAATGCTATTAAGAAGGCTATTTTTACATTATTTTACTTATATTTATTAAGATTTAATAAACTGTAGAATTACTAATTATTATACCAACGCCCTCTTTGTCACCATTAGCACCAAAATATTATTACAATTACTTCTAAGATTGTTTTCATATTCTCTCTCTCTCTCTCTCTCTCTCTCTCTCTCTCTCTCTCTCTCTCTCTCTCTCTCTCTCTCTCTCTCTCTCTCTTCTTGCACTAGGACTGATACCAATATTACTTACCCTCGTCTCTCTCTCCCTCTTCTGCTACTACCACTGCTGTTGCTACTCTCTCTCTCTCTCTCTCTCTCTCTCTCTCTCTCTCTCTCTCTCTCTCTCTCTCTCTCAATCATCACTCTTCGTCTCTCACCATAATGAAATTTACCCGCTCATATTCCCTAAATGAATAAAAACAGTGGCGGCTTCATTTAGGCTTAGAATACAATCCGTATTTTTTTTCTCTCTCTTTTTGGCTTTACTCTTCCACTTTGGCCGGCAGATTCTCCAAGGGGAGCCTGAGAGCGGTGGATGTGGCGGGGGGGGGGGACCCCCACCTACCGGCAACTGTTTTCCACGATAACAAAAAAGTTCGGTGAGAATGATCGTGGTCTTAAGAAGCGTTGTTTTTTCTCAGTCTGCCTTGATTTCTAAAGGCTAGAGTTTTTCACTTACGCTGAAGTAAAAAGTGTATTTTTATTAGATTTTGTTGGGGAACTTCAGATGTGTGGGTATTTTTGGGTTTTCCTTACTGTTTGTCATAATAATAATAATAATAATAATAATAATAATAATAATAATAATAATAATAATAATAATAATAGTGGAATCTTAAATCATTTCTCTGTTAAGTAATATGTGCAATATGTCAGAAAAAAGGAATAACATTATCTTTATTATTAATACGAAAGGAGAAACATGAAATTGAGTAATCAATAGCACGAATAATGCTTGATCAATTTCTGATCGAATGAGTATATCAAAGTCTCTTCAAAGTGAATCTTTTAACGTATTGTTTTATTGTGGACATGATATTTTGTTGTATCATTTGTATCTCTTTGTTTACCGGACCCCACTTACAGAGAGAGAGAGAGAGAGAGAGAGAGAGAGAGAGAGAGAGAGAGAGAGAGAGAGAGAGAGAGAGAGAGAACCATAACAATTTAGCTCTCCCCCCCCAAGAAAAAAAAAAGGCTGTGCGCATTCCAACAGACATGTATTGAATTGCATCGGCCAAATACATACTCATGAGAACCTACCGAATGTTTGATTGATTGTATGTTACCTGAGAACCTACCGAATGTTTGATCGATTGTATGGTACCTGGCGCACTTACGTTGCTAGCGCAGAATTCCCTTAAGACATCTACTTTATTCAAACGTCCCTCGGGAATATCTTCAACAAAACAAAACAAAAAAATCGAGGAGAAAAAAAAAAGAGAGATCTCGAGACTACGAACACCAGCAATATATACTCCATTCGTATCTGTTTTAATTAGCGGCGTTTATTAGGCGCCTGTCAATTTACTAAGCGCCGTGAAATAATGAACACCCACCTTCCATACCTATCCATCATTCAACTCGGGCAAAGTTGACGCGTTGACTTTCGATGGCTAACGGTCTCATCAAACGGCGTAAATGGAATACCTAAAGTTATTAATTTAAAATGCCGGTACCGAGAGGGAGTAGGCTGATGATGTGCACTCGTGGGTCTTTCGTCTGTCTGTCTGTCTGTCTGTATGTTTGTCTGTTTACGAGAGAGAGAGAGAGAGAGAGAGAGAGAGAGAGAGAGAGAGAGAAATTTACCCTTACAATGTATAACAATTGCATCGCAAGCTCATTGGTAATTCCGTCAAAAGCATAATCACATGAGATGTGTTTGGTATCCTTGTGAACAGAAAGTAACACAGCTAATAGCATGGCGGCAAATGGTCACACACACACACACACACACACACACACACACACACACACACACACACACACTCTCTCTCTCTCTCTCTCTCTCTCTTGCCAGCAACTCAAATAGTTCCGAATCGTAAACAAGAATTAACAAGAGATGCTCTTCTTTCAGCCACTTTAAATACGGAATGAGTCCGCATGTTGCATACAAGTTGAGTTATTTACGGATAGTCGAGAAAATGAAATAATAAATGATCTTGTTTATACTATAACTTGCGTTAACATACTCTGAATGTCTCCTTTGTGTGGACAATAGTGCGTGATAGTCTCAGCTGGGTTCCTTCGGGCCCCGAAGAGTTTATATAAATATCCAGGCCTTCTAGGATGAGAACTACGAGGCGGGAAGCTCAGGATGTATAGGGATTTGTGGAAGTGAAAGCATTGGAAAGACGTGATTGGCCTAATTTCACAAAAGCCCTTGTCATCGCTCGACATGGATACAACGATGTATGTATGTATGTATGTATGTATGTATGTATGTATGTATGTGTGTGTGTGTGTATATATATATATATATATATATATATATATATATATATATATATATATATATATATATATATATATATATATATATATATGTATAAGTATATTCACAAACATTAAGCTACAACTGTGTCATTTGCTATCCAATTCGCTCTATCTCGGAAGTAATAACGAAAAGGAAGTAAAATTGGTAAGTAATATAGTTACCTGGTGGACTCGAACTACTGGCAGCAACTACCCCTGACTTAGTGACGTGTTCTTTTACCACACTACTGTCATGTCACGGTGATGTGATACAAATTCATACTAAAATATATAAATCATCAGAATATAATTAAATGAATTTGAAGATGCACATGTGCACGATCGTCTATAAAAATGCGTAAGCTTCAAAAATGTATTTGTACATTTTCGTGGTTCATTGCTTAACAGATCATACATAGATCCTTTATTACTTTCTCTGTATTTTTCATTCTGCAAAGACTCATTGCCATATTTCATTCCCCATCGGGAAAACAAAAGAAAAGAAAAGAAAAAAAAAAAGGAATTGGTAAAATATATCTCCAAATACTTCATCTTACTTTTCCCCACGACGGACCTCATAGAAATATCTGTTTTAGCCCGCGAGCTATTTCTAAGAGAAAATATTTCAACGCAGGGGGATAAAGACAGACGCAAACAGCCTCTGTTGGAAAAAAGGTGTGAAGTCTTCGGTTAGAAGAAGATTAAAATATTCTCCACTTTTTTTTTTCTTATTTTAGACAGCGTTAACTTTACTCTTTCCTCTTTCGATACGTCTTTGGATCGAAGAGCGCACCTTCGCTCTTTTCAACTTTGGAACTACTTTCTCTTAACTACTTTCTCTTAACTACTTCGTTCTTGTCCCTCAGCGGATAATTACCTTGATTATATTCTGCCGTATTCCCCGTTGACTGCCTAATCGTGCGAATGGAAAAAAACTGGAAAATTCTTGGAAACATTAGTAGGAATTTTGTGTAAAGCGAACGATGAACTAAACGGATGAGTAAAAATACCCAGGTAAATTGAACGGGTTTCATATTTACACTTTTTTTTTTTTACCTAATGTGCACTGAGTTACATAACCCAGCATTTTGTTTTATATTAATTCAAAATATCCACTTTGATATACTTTCACTTTTCTTTGTGTAACGACGATGCAAACAGTCAGTATCTGTTGGCTGCTCTCTCTCTCTCTCTCTCTCTCTCTCTCTCTCTCTCTCTCTCTCTCTCTCTCTCTCTCTCTCTCTCTCACCTTGTTTCCCCACCAAGCACCAATCAGGTTCATAGCACGTAGGGACACTATATATCCAATCGGGATTACCAGCTCACTTTTCACTGGTATAGATGGAGGCTATATAGTGTATAGCTCCTATTCTATTATATTCAAAGCTTTAATTCCTCGCTGTTTTTTACTCTTTAATACCTTACTCGAAAGTATTTGGCAATTATCTTTCTTTTCTCATCTCTTAATCATCCACTGGTGATTATAATATTAACATCCCCATGATCGAGATCACACTCGCCACTACACTTAATAAGACATCATTAGTGACACCTCATTTGCGGACAATTATATGATTCAGCGATTAATACAAAGCTAATGATGCCCCAATTCACATTTCCGACTTGAATGGGAAACCGATGACTCTAACCCAATTATATATGTCTGCGTGATTTTTGGCTCTCGTCGGAGGCAGATGAGAATTATTCGCGAGAATGAACAAGGGATGATCGCTTTATTCACCGCTAGGTAATCGGTTACTTTGTTGCATATTCCTCGTATCAACAGATCGATGTAACTACATCAAAATTTAGATTTAGAAGTGTATTATCCAAAGGAAATCAATTATTATTATTATTATTATTATTATTATTATTATTATTATTATTATTATTATTATTATTATTATTCAGAAGATGAACCCTATTCATATGGAACAAGCCCAAAGGGGCCATTGACTTGAAATTCAAGCTTCCAAAGAATATAGTGTTCATTAGGAAGAAGTAAAAGAAGGTAAAGGGAAATACAGAAAGCGATCTCACGTATTACAAACAAAAAATAAATAATTAAATTCATAAACAGATCAAATTTCCACATGTAGTCTTCTCAATCTTCATAATTAGAAAATTAAGTCAACTGGGTCAAATGGAATCCTGCTTCAGTGATCTCCGGCAACTATTCATCTGTGGACAAAATGTTGCCTTTAATCTATTCAAGTGATTCTCAATCTTTTTTTTTTAGTGATGGCACCCTAACTAATGTAATCATTACCGTGGCACCCCTTCTTCACCATCCCACCATATCGCATGAATTACCTTCTTATTTAATGAATAAAATTGTTCAGCGCACCGTACATGCAGAAATACTCTGTACAAACAAAGAACATATCAGAAGAATTAGATAAACATAATTAGAGTAGACACACTGATAATTATATGAAGACTTTTGCAAACTTTTCTTTTTATAAATGTTCGTTGAGATGATTTAGCCAAGACAAAATTCATGACAATCTTGCGGCACCCCTAGGCACTGTATGTGGCACCCCAGGGTGCCACCACCCAGTTTGAGAATCACTGATATCTATTCTAAAGATGAGAGACAATGCTCCTGTTCCTTCTTAAACTTCTTTAGGGATTGTTTATACACCTCTACAGAACAGTATTTTGTAGAAAATTTCGTGGACGACTTTACCTTTTGAAAATACAGTTATGCTTATGATTTCGAAGGAATTGTAATTCAAAACGCCCCTATTATACTTGAAAGGTAAATAACTGCTATAGTAACTTTATTTTACAAACATCTTTTCCTAACTCTTAAGATATCTACACGATAAATAGCTTACTAATACTTCAAAGGTGCGAACTGTATATAAGACTTTCTATAACCACATAGGATTTAGTTGTTAAATCCTCCATAGGCATATCACAGTGGCATGTATAAAAGGAAAAACGTTTGGGACAAGTAATTTATGAATGAGTTTTATTTCCCATAAAAACTTTTGTTTTAAATTAGAAATACACTAAAGCAGTTACCCATACACTTTAGAATCTGTACATTTATCACCATCCTTCTGTAAACATAAAAACAAATAATTTGTTATGATTTGTTTTCACTGTGAGTCATTCTGCAACTGGAAACAGAGAACAGACCGCTTGGTACTCAAGAATTGAAACATTTCCATTATCTGAACAAGAGATGAATGTTTCTGCAGTTATGGTACCATTCAATTAAGAAATGTAATCACTAAGAATAGCCTACGTTCTGATACACGAGTTTTATCACTGAAAAACTCAAAGCTTTCTTCCAGTAAGCCATGTTTTCATCACCAGAGTATTTGCGAATGTTGTCAAAGAAACAGGAAGCCCAGTGCGCCCCCTCTCTCTCTCTCTCTCTCTCTCTCTCTCTCTCTCTCTCTCTCTCTCTCTCTCTCTCTCTCTCATTCAGCCCGCTTGCGTGTCCTTCTGAAGAGCCTTATCTTCCCCCTCCTTACACGGCTATTAAAATAACGACCGATAGCACGAACGTTCTCTGGTAAATAGGCGTTCGTTATCAGCCGAGATGAACCGCTTTGCCAATTGTCACTCCGACAAAGCTATTGTTTATCACCGTCTGATTAAAATACGTATCTTAACTAGCACATATTTTCTCCATGACTGCTCAGATCCCTCGACAGAGCACCTTGAAAGCGTTAAATGAGTTTACTGATCACCTGGAAGATTTGTCCAGTCATAAAAGGTACAAGATGATAAGATGGTAGCATTTGAAAGTGAAGTTTAAGAAGGATATCAAGAATTGAGTGGCTGGCTAAAGTCAGCAAAGAAAGGCTAAAGAAAGTAATTAGAGTATAATCTATTGATCAATGTGTGAGACTGTCCTAAGAAACAGGCGTGGGAGGTACCAGGGGGAGGCAAAGGAAGACATGATAGAAATTTCCTGAGGAATGAAGAAAGGATCTCATCCTTGACCTCTGGGGCATCCATTTGTCGAGAGAATTCACCACGGCAATTTGTATCCCCTTAGGTACACCGGAATTGATTGAATGATTGATTGGCTGATTAATAACGCAGTGTGTGTGCTCTATAATCCTTTATTAAATCATTTAGCTTTTTATCTCTACAACTGCCAACTGGTATGAAACATCATTGTCTCTAACAACATCAAACAAAAATGACGCCCTCTGCGCATTTTGCATTAAACATCAATATTCCTATGGCGTATTCTGGCAGAATAAACAAACATTGCTTAATTACAAAATACTGTTATGCGTTTCGTAACTCTCCCAAAACAAACAATTAACGCTTTCAGTATATATTTGCAAAGTGCGCATCATCTCCCTTCCCCTGTTGCGTTACGAACAATTTTCCTTCGACCATTACATTGCATTAGTTTATGCAATGAGAATTGCAGAATATTTCATTTTTTATATGTATTTTTCTCTCTTTTACTTTCATCGATAAATAAATAATGTGTTGCGAGCTGTGCAGACGTGTTTACACAGCTTTAAAGAGAGTTGATGGAGGCAGTGGATTGGGAGGGGAAGAGGTGGGGGGGGGAGGTAAGCATGTGTGGGTAAGGGAGGGAAGTAGAGGAACCCGGGGAACCCCTGCAAAACCTACCAACCAAATGTAAAGCATGTAAGTTAGGTGTCAAAGGTTAAGGTCAGATGGTCTAATGAAAGTGGTACGATCATGGTAGAGATTTTCTTCAGACAAACTTGAAAGAGGTAAAATGAAAAAGATGGCCAGTTTTATTTCGTGAAAATTACCTCGTTTGATAAAAATAAGATGGAAGGCGTACAGAGCTAAAACTCAAATTGGATGAAAACTGAATAATTAACAAATATATACAAATAGAAAGAATAAAACTGTAATATTTACAAAATTAAATGATATACTACTATATACAACACTACACTCATTTAATCCTCCATCAAGGAAGGATCACCGAATACACCCACCAGTTTCCAGGGTAACAGAGACAGGTAAAACAATTCACTTTCTGTATTAAATTCGTTATTTTAGCACTCATGATTAAGTGATGGCCTAACAGCTTTCATGTAACACTGGTCAACTATTTTATCCAAATACTTCCATATCCCTTTATGGTTATGTATACTTATCAGCAATGTGAGAGTATACGTCACTACTTTCACCATCTCTTGCTCACTGCTGTTTGCAAGTTCCCTGATGATGCAGGCAAACAGAACGAGCGCACATTCTACTGCTTTGCTATGCTGCTACTCCATGTCTGTTAGGAAACTTTATGCACAGATATGAACTAGCCCTTTATTTAAATATCTCTTCATATTTAAATAAAGAGTTAGTTGTGGTGTAGAAGGTTTGAAACCGCAGACAAAGACTGCCACCAGGGGTGAGCACAATGCTTATTGTTTGAATAGTATTGTGGTGGTTTTATCTATAGAAGGGGATGCTATTAACAAACATAAATTTTCCCCCTGCGTTTGCTTTTTGTCTAATCGATGTATGTGTGATTTTTGGAAAGTGTATAAATTTAATATGAACTATGAATGCCCATCTGCATAAGTAAATACACATTTCTCGTAAATAAAACCAATCTTTAACTGAAATAATGAATGCGTGCATGGCTTCTGACGCCGGAGCTTGGTTGGTTTAGAGTAAGCTGGCCTTATGTCGGCACTGACTCTTGCCTAAAGACTGCCCATAAAAACGATAAGGCGTAAAAGGTAGTGAGAGACATTGTGTGGACCTAAGCTTGAGACCATATCCTCTCGTTTTGTTCAGTAAAGAATATATTTAAGACTCAAAAAGTACAAAATGTAAAAAATGACCTTCGGATTAAATGAAATTGTTTATGCGGGAATATTTACCCTTCGAGAAAACTGAAGGTTATTAAGACGGCAATAAAATGAAACTTGTGTTCCTGTGTCTGTCTGTCTGTCTCAGCGGTCCCCCCTCAACTCCCAAACCCCACCGAAGACGGAGCAGATTAATGCATGACAGTAAATGGAGACCGTCCTCAAAGGAAATTACGCTAATCCAAGACAGGTGTTCCTCGTGGAAAACCAACGGAAATGGCCAAAGGAAACATCCACAAGATGTACCACTTAACGAACGAGCTGCGCTTAGTAGATACACTGTTCCTCGCGCATCTGATTATCTAAGGATTATACGTACCAGAGCGTTTCTCTCAAGAGGTGAGTCTAAATGTTGAATTTTACAGCATCAGCCGTTTTATGTTCCTCAATTATTTTTTTGAATCTTCAGTCTTTATGGACGATTACCAGTGAATATCTTTTAGTTGAAGCTTACGCTTTCCTCTCTTAGTTGAAGCTCACACTTTCCTCTCTTAGTTGAAGCTTACACTTTCCTCTCTTAATTGAAGCTCACACTTTCCTCTCTTGGTTGAAGCTCACACTTTCCTCTCTTGGTTGAAGCTCACACTTTCCTCTCTTAGTTGAAGCTTACACTTTCCTCTCTTAATTGAAGCTCACACTTTCCTCTCTTGGTTGAAGCTCACACTTTCCTCTCTTGGTTGAAGCTCACACTTTCCTCTCTTAGTTGAAGCTCACACTTTCCTCTCATAGTTGAAACTTACACTTTCCTCTCTTAGTTGAAGCTTACACTTGCCTCTCACGAAAAACAAAATATCTTGTAGTGCAACAGAAATAATTGCCCGAAGCAATACCGTTCCATTTTTAAATTTGCGCTGCTATGCGTGACATGATATTTGATATGCCGAGTGTCCTAATGACAGAATAACTAATACAATGCAGAAAATAATAACAATTACTCCGAATACTCAAGCCAATAAAAACATGATTTTCGTTTAGTAAAACAATGAATTGCTAGTATAGGCTCTGTGAGTCTCATTAATATTTACAGAAGCTTCAAACGGAAATTGAAGAAATAAAAAAGTAATGTGGATTACTTCATTCCATTTTCATTCTCTATATCATGTGAACGTCTAGTCAATACCTGACGGTTGCCATCTACTCATGGTCGTCAAGACAGCTGTCAACTAAAGATAAACCAAAGGATATATTTCCTTACCCTTTCTGTTTTCTAATCATGTGTGTGAGTGTGTGAGTGTGTTTGCGTGTGCAAATAATAAGAAAACGCACAACTAAAAACATGCATCGGCACAAAGAAATTCATTTCATCCCAAAAACGAAAGACAAAGTCCCTTCATTCAAAATTCAAAATAACAAGAACAACAAAAAAAGCCACCATTGAGGTTAAAGGTATATAACTAATTTAAACAACAAAGGGAGAGCAATTTGTTCTCGGTAATGAAAACCAGGGAAAGAAGGGAATACATAAAGCAGCTGAATACAATGGAAAAGGAGAATGAGATTCCATGAATTTTATGATTATCACTTTACCCCGTCAGCTGAATGGAGAATATTTTATACATGCTTATTTTCTTACTCTCCGTCGGTTTAACCGTCGTTCT
The DNA here is from genome assembly GCF_040412425.1 of Macrobrachium rosenbergii. Classification (NCBI taxonomy): domain Eukaryota; kingdom Metazoa; phylum Arthropoda; class Malacostraca; order Decapoda; family Palaemonidae; genus Macrobrachium; species Macrobrachium rosenbergii. The sequence continues at coordinate 26,606,818 of NC_089758.1, forward strand.
GTCTCTTTCACTGACAGGAAAAATTGGTATGAAGACAAATAAAAAAAAATTCTGAAGCGTGTACCGAATAAAATGTGAAATAAAATAAAATAATACAGATAACTTGATGATAAATCTGATGCCATATTGAATGTGGCGATTTGGATCAGAATAATTTTCTGTAATTCTGAGATTTTCACATTAATGATAACAATTATCATTATAATACTAACTAAGAAGTACTCACAGTGTCATGTGTCTTAACATGGAGAAACAAGTCTCATGTTACTGTTTTATTTCTAATATATTTATACAGTTGCATAAACGTGGATTTTTTTTCTCCAGTAATAATAATAATAATAATAATAATAATAATAATAATAATAATAATAATAATAATAATAATAATTATTATTATTATTATTATTATTATTATTATTATTATTATTATTATTATTATTATTATTATTATTAGTAAGAGAAAGAAAAAGATGACGATGAGGAGGAGGAGGAGGAGGAGGAGGAGGGGGGGTTTTAAGATGGAGGGTAAGAATATATTACGTTTTTACTCAAATATTATAAAGAATATCAAATTCATGTGATACATTACATCAGAATTATCAAGGGGTTGATTGAAAAATGGCATCAATCACTGTATAAACAGATCCAGTTATAAACCCGAGAGGAAGGGAGGACAAGGAGGAAAGCTAAAGAGTTTGAGAGTAAGGGATAAGTTTAATAGAGAGAGCAAAGAGGGAAAAATGAATGAAAGGAAGATGATAAGATTGCAGAGGGCCTTTGATGATCAGCGAAGGGAAGGGAAAGTTGAAGCGGAATGGAATGACGATGGAGGAAAATGATCGTTGAGAGAGAGAGAGAGAGAGAGAGAGAGAGAGAGAGAGAGAGAGAGAGAGAGAGAGAGAGAGAGAGAGAGAGAGAGTTAGCTTCAGTCAAAATTTGAGCGAAGAATAGAGGAGAATATCTCAGGAAAAAAACAGGATGATACAAGAATCCTCCTCTCGGGCCAAGCTATTGTATTACCCAAGAGGATGGTATTTTTTCCTGTAAAAGGGGAAAAAATACAAAAAACAAAAAAAGACCCGCAGGAAACATACGCAGACTTTTCTCCATATTTTACAGTAATAGTTTTTATGGATGTTTGATAACTTATGTAAGATATTGACGTAATAAAAAAAATCTTATTTTAAACAGTTCCTTAAAAAAAAAAGGACTTCACGAACCCATTTCAAAACCATTACCCCATTCAAATGATGAACATAATATTACTTACTATTTTTCATTTTTTATATAATTGCCTGTTATAATTTATTAAAATATGAAAATGGTGCCTAAGTCTGGAGTCGTCCTTGCGACATTTTAACATCCAACCATTTGTAAATTTGACCCTTGACCTTCACCCTTTCAATTAGAAGGTTACCTAATGAATATTTTCACAGATTTTATCTAAAACTATTAATAAGGACCTTCCAACAGACAGAGACGCAAACAGATAAAAAGACCAATGTACCAAAAAAATATACCCCTCTAGAACGGAGATAATAAAAAAAAGTGATAAAACAGATGGAAGTCTAACCTGCATAAGAAAGAACAACAAAGAATAACGAAAGAAAGCGAATCAAAAAATCAAAAATAATAAAAGAAACAAAGATAACATTGCCATTAACATTACGCCGTTTCCACCAAAGCTCAGGACACCGATAAGAGCCACCACAGACAGCCACAGAGAGAGAGAGAGAGAGAGAGAGAGAGAGAGAGAGAGAGAGAGAGCCACGAAAGCAACATCCGCGGAAGGAAGGAAGGAAGCCACCTCCTCCATACCATAGCCCGACCATCCAAACGATAATAAAACATTTCACTTATCTCGGAAGGTCTGTCGCTCGAGCTTCATTTAATTTTACGAGCGCCGAAGAAGACACAGCAGCTTCTACTACTTTTATCGGGGAATTACGCGGAAGGAAAAATTTTCCGTCTCTTTCCTCTTCCTATTTTCCTATCTTTTTTTCTCTCTATTCCTTTCACCTGTTGTTGTTTCCCCATCGATTTCCACTGTTGTTCCGTCTTGCCTTCTGTAGAGAATGGATGCGTCTAGACTTAGAGGGGGAGGAATTTTTTTTATGTATTTTGTGAGGGGAGAGAGGAGTACGCTTGTATGCGTTTGTTCTAGATCTGTCTATTTGTCTATCTTGCTATAGCAATATATGTATATGTATGTATGTATGTATGTATGTATGTATGTATATATATATATATATATATATATATATATATATATATATATATATATTATATATTATATATATATATATTAATATATATATATATATATATATATATATATATATATATATATATATATATATATATATATATATATATATATATATATATATATATATTAATATATATATATTTTATAAATAAATATATATATATATATATATATATATATGTATATATATATATATATATATATATATATATATATATATATATATACTGTATATATAAGCTTACAAAATTATTGGACATTAGATTTCATTCATTTCCTTCTTCTGCAATTTACCTAAAGACTCTACTCTCTCTAGTAAAATAATATTAATAAAATTTTCTGATCGTAGTTATTTCAATAAAAAAATAATCCACTACAGGCGAATATAGCTGCTAATTCTTCAAATACAAACTTTTTTTCTTCATCATCAGTGTTTCGAGAAATAATCAAGAAATTTAAAGAGCATGGTCATGGTATATTTGGCTCTCATCTGGGGACTTGGTTGGTCACTTTAAATTGCCTTTTCGATTTTGGCACGGTCTTATCATCGGTTCAACGGCAAGGGGGGAAGGGGGTGTTGATTTAATATGTGGATATGACACTGAAAATGGATATGTCTTGCTTTTTAATTTATAATAAAAAAAATTTATGATGGAAATATAGCGATTTGAATTAAGGCCGTTCGTCTCATCATTACCCAGGATGCTTAGCTGAAAGCGCCGTGTAAGTTTTCAAACAAGATTGAATGTATATATTTCCACAATAAATAAATACTAAGAGAGAGAGAGAGAGAGAGAGAGAGAGAGAGAGAGAGAGAGAGAGAGAGAGAGAGAGAGAGTTCAATATAATTTAATATAATCTAAGAGATGGAACTTACTTTGATTTAATATGTGACTTTTCATAATTAATGAGTCATATTCGCTAATGAATTTGCTCTTTGATCTGTGTATCACATTTCCTCTGATATTCCTTTGTGATTCATTTGTCTCTAAATGACTTCATTAACACAGAGAGAGAGAGAGAGAGAGAGAGAGAGAGAGAGAGAGAGAGAGAGAGAGAGAGAGAGAGAGATGATTTTTTAAAATTTCATAGTATTTTATCCTTTTTTAGCGCATATTTCTGTCAATATAGTTTAAATCTTTACTATTGGTAAATGCAATTACTCTAATCTACATAACAGATTAAATTGTCGTACTCTCTAAACCACACAGCTAATAAAACAATAAAAACTAATTTCGATAACAATGTTGTCACCAACGAGCCTCGGTATGAGTGACTTTTGATATTTATCTCGACAATGGTGAAAAGACTAGCAAAAACAGTTTTTTTTGCAGAGATGCAGAGTTAATTCCTTTGCAATGATCCAATTCCCGTATTCATGGTCACATGAAAAAGTGGATTTGTTGCCATCCGTTTTCAATAACAACGACAGACACCATCATGAACAACAAGTAGAGAGGGTAATGTATGCCCTCATTCAGATAACCCGTTAAAATGGATTACGAAATATAGTAACGCCAATGACATATATGGATTTAGAATCAAGTACTGTAGAGTGGTTGACGCCAAAAATAGTGCAGCATACTGGTTGTTTCATTCGTGGTTGTTCCGTGCATAAAACTTACAACGAGGAATCTTCCTCCAAGTTAGTTTTGAAGGCAGTGATGACATTTCTATAATGAACGGGCAATAGAAGGCAGTGTATGACATTTCTAAAATGAACGGCCAATAAAAGGCAGTGTATGACATTCCTATAATGAACGGGCAATAAAAGGCAGTGTAGTGTATGACATTTCTATAATGAACGGGCAATAAAAGGCAGTGTATGACATTCCTATAATGAACGGCTAATAAAAGGCAGTGTAGACATTTCTATAATGAACAGGCAATAAAAGGCAGTGTATGACATTTCTATAATGAAAGGGCAATGGAAGGCAGTGTATGACATTTCTATAATGAACGGCCAATAAAAGGCAGTGTATGACGTTTCTATAATGAAGGGCAATAAAAGGCAGTGTACGACATTTCTACAATGAACAGGCAAGAAAAGGCAGTGTATGACATTTTAATAATGAAAGAGGCAATAAAAGGCAGTGTGTGATATTGCTATGATGAACGTGTAATAAAAGGCAGTGTGTGACATTTCTATAATGAACAGAAATAAAAGGCAGTGTATGACATTTCTATAATGAACGGGCAATAAAAGGAAGTGTATGACATTTCAATAGTGAACGGGCAATACAAGGCAGTGTATGACATTTCTATAATGAACGGGCAATAAAGGTATTGTATGACATTTCTATAATAAACAGGCTATAAAAGGCAGTGTATGACATTTCTATAATGAACGGGCAATAAAAGGCAGTGTATGACATTTCTATAATGAACCGGCAATAAAAGGCAGTGTTTGACATTTCTATAATAAACGGGCAATAAAAGACGTCAAAACAATACAAATAAAGGAAAAATTAAGTTGTACAGTGTAACATACTTGAAGCTCATTAAAGCTTCTGTGTATAAAAAAAAAACCTCGGAGAGACTCATAGCAAAAATGAAGAGAATATTTATTTTATGGAAATAAAGGTTATACGACAGAAATGCACTGAGCTAACAAACAAACTAACGTACATACCGACTGATTGCAACGTGTCAGTACCTTGCCCTTGGTGGCAAAATAAAGTGAACGAACTTTTGGTTATCAAAACTGGTAATATTTTATCATTTCTTTTTTTTTAATTGACAAGATACCAGAACAACAAGATTGATATGCCCAATTTCAATTATATCTGTCAACTGCCAGCAGTTTGGAGGCTAACATTTGGTGTTAACTTACAGGGCTGCAATCTCACCCTACAATTAAGTTCCTGGCACCTTGCAACCGGCCTTGGAGATCTAGTCTGAACGGTAGTACGTAATATGGAAGTCCGAGAAACCATGCTATTGAAGAATTTATCTTCTGAGTCATTTCGGCTACGAACAGAGATCATATTATACAGTGAGCAAAAGCTCATAACAAATATGTAATATTTGATCCAAAAAATCTTTAGTGAGACCAAATAGTATTTTATAGGGCACTATTTATAGTAATTATATATACATATATGTATATATATATACAGTATATGTATATATACATATATATATGTATATATTCATATACTTGTGTATATATATATATATATATATATATATATATATATATATATATATATATATATATATATATATATATATATATATATATATATATATATATATATATATATATATATATATATATATATATATATATATATATATATATATATATAATATATATATATATATATATATGTATATATATATATATATATATATATAATGTGTGTATACAGAGAGAGAGAGAGAGAGAGAGAGAGAGAGAGAGAGAGAGAGAGAGAGAGAGAGAGAGAGAGAGAGAGAGGCTTCCATTCATAACAAAACAGAAAAATATACAAAATAAATACGCTGCGGGGAAAAAAATACGATGCAACATATTCATACCTATCAGAAAACGTAGTATTGAGATTTTCTACTGAAAATTAATAAATAAAACTAATCCTTTATTAATTAATAATCTAGAGAGATCGGGGGTTTATGCTGGAACATTTTAATCAATCGTCATAATCTTACGCTGACAATTGAAAAATATTAATTGAGAGAATTCACTGGATGGAAAATAAACCTAATTTAGAACACGGGCCATAAATTACTGATTAGAGGCGAATTTTCAGTCGCTAATTACATTCATTATGGCCATCATTAATTAAATGACCAGTAATAAGCCTCCCGTCAAAAACAAAACACTGGAACGGTCCGAAAGCTCAGAGCTTTCGACTAAAGGTGCAATATTATTCCTTGCTTTTTGTTATGAGTGTAAACCCATACAGGATACATCTTAAGGTGACAGATACTTGCACTGGCATTTGATAATGCATGAATTTATTTTGACTCAGACTTAACGCCTAGGTGGAGTCGTTTACCTTTTCATGTTAAGTTTTTTGTTATATTTCTGCTAAAAATGGCTTTGATTTTAAGGTCTGGTTTAGATTATGAATTTATATTATTTTGGATCTCTCTCTCTCTCTCTCTCTCTCTCTCTCTCTCTCTCTCTCTCTCTCTCTCTAAATCAATCAATTTTGATTTAGTATGTGATGGCTTAACAGCATGATCTTAGTTTATATGAGGGCTTAAGTCTGTTCCATTATCCAAAGTCATTGCCATCAAATGATTTCCTGAAAAAAAGACATTTCTTTATATACGAACGGAAACCCATTTTACTATGGAATCTAATGTCTATGTTTAGTAGCACTTTATATTCATATATTTTTTTTTTTTTTAAATATCGATACTCGTATTTTTCTCGGCAGTTAGTCCTGCGTTCCAATAATATTTCCCCTCGGCAGCAACATTTCTGGTATTCCAGAGTGGTTCACCAAACAACACTGAATGCAAAAGTGTTACATCGCGTTTGTGTTCCCCATTTAAAATGGGAAACAGGATGCATATGAGCCAAACAATACCGGATAGCTACGAAAAAGGTGAAAGACAATTCTTTCACGGGGATATGACGGAAAATTTCTAGAAGCTAAAAAAGAGAGTAATTTTTATGATGAAATTTTATTATAAATTTTTTAAACACTGGTGTCTACCACTTTCACTTTCCCTGAATTACATACTTTTCTGGGTGCAATACTTATTTTATAAATAGTATAAATGAACACCTCCACCATTACTGATAAAAACAAGGACTAAATAAATCCAAATACACTTATGGAGCAGGAGTAAAAGCCTGCTCCTGTAAGACGCAGGGGGTAAATCGTTCAGAGAACTCAAGTCAGTCTTCTTTTATCCCCTCTTAAAGAAAAACTAAGTCACAGGAACCTATCTTAACACTGCTGCAGCACATTAAGATGCTGTTTAGCTTCCTAGGTAAGTATATATATGAAAGGAAAACTTTTTACAAAAATTCAAGATTTATGTTTCATAAACTATCATCTAAAATTGAACTTAAATCTCGTAAGGAATCCCTGGACTTCAATGAACACTGAATATTCAGCAAAATTGCGATTTATATTTGTTGTTTATACCCTCTATGACCAGGAAGCATGTTTGAGGCCATTAAGGAA
>NC_089758.1:26619233-26621733 GCF_040412425.1 Macrobrachium rosenbergii
CCTTCTCACTTATCTTTTAACTGCTGAATCATGGATGGATAATCAGATCACACAATTTAAAATTGCTTCCGCAAAATAGTATTCGGTTGTGGACCTCATGGGGACCTCATCGAGCGAAGAAAGGTCCTTAGAGGGCAAATAAGCCTTTGACAAGACCAAAAATATTAAACACCACATGGCCTGTATAATAAGTTTTGCAACCTCATGCCTTATCTTACTCTAAAAAATCATAGGATTTATACAAGCTTACTTACAGGCGATATTTTGTCACTGATTCACACACACGATTTTCTTATACTATCAAATATTAAGCCATAAATAACCTCCTAATATCGAATTCACTTTACCTTGGGAATAACTTACACCCAAAGGGAATTATGTATGATAAGTGCATATGCCCAAGATAAAGAGAATTCGATATGAAGGGATATTTGTGGCTTAATATTTGAGATGATACACACGTTCATACACACGTACACACAAGTGCATATGCTTGTGTGTGTATGTGAGTGTCTGTATTTTTCTACAAAGCGTGATACCAGAAAATTGAACAGTCAAACTCACTTTTATTATATTCATAAAAAAAAACTATGAAAACACGCAGTGATAACACATTCCCTCTCTCGGGTGGACTATTTTACAAGAAGGAGAAGTGCAGCAGTGAGGACATAATGGGAAAAGTATAGGAAATAGGAACGAACTGTCCTCATGCATGACTGACTTTGCAAAGCAATTGACAGAGTTAGCCCGGGGTGGCGTGCGGCCCCCTACAACGTTGGGAGCAAACTTGGAAAGAAGAAATAAACCATTTCATTTTCATGTGGATCATTGATGTGGTGAGCTGGTGACTAGGCAGAGTAATGGAGACACTAACAAGTAAAAATTGCGCCGAAGTTTCTTCGGTGCAATCGAGTTTTCTGTAAAGCCGCTACAGCGCATCATCAAGGCCACCGAAAATGGATCAGTCTTTCGGTGGTCTCGGTATATGCCCATGAAACTTTAACCACGGCCCGGTAGTGGCCTATCCTATATCGTTGCCACAAGCATGATTATGGCTAACTTTAACCTTAAATAAAATAAAAACTACTGAGGCTAGAGGGCTGCAATTTGGTGTGTTTGATGATTGGAGGGTGGATGATCAACATAACCATTTGAAGCCCTCTAGCCTCAGTAGTTGTTAAGATATGAGGGCAAACAGAAAAAGTGCGGACAGGAAAAAGTGCAGGCGGACAGAAAAAGCCGGCACAATAGTTTTATTTTCAGAAAACTAAAATAAGAAAAAGTGATTATGTCTAATCCATGCAGGAGTTTACTGCAGTACAACATGTCATGAACACATGTACACATATTGCATACACATAGCAAACAGGTTGAATACAAGTCAACGACATGCCGAAAGTTCTAAACATTGCTTGATAAGATTATAATAATAAAAATAAAAAAGACACAGATACGATTTGAATCGTACACCAGCGAATAACTTGATTAATTAAACGATGTAATTAACCAGACGGGGATGAAGGGAAATGCATTTCTGTAATCCGCTTGAGCCCTGCGTAGAATCCGTGACGCTCTTTTAAAAATTCAAACGCACATTTTGGGTCATTAAAATATAATTTCCTCTTGCGTCCGGTTTGTGTTGCATATTCTTACCTGGTTTTAGTGTTCTGTACTCATTAGCGGAATGCAGGCACTTGTGCGTATGAATGCGAGGTGTGTTTCTTATCCGCGTTGCCACTTACATGTAAGGACGTTTGTCTGCTGGACAGCGACTTTGAATACACACACACACACACACTCTATATATATACATATATATAGATAGATAGATATGTATATAACTATAATAACCACAATGCCCTCTTGACTGCTCGAATTCTTCATACTTTTTTGGACACGCTTGTCACTACAATGGCTTCTATTCAAATACAAGAATATGGATTAATTATGATGTCCGCAGTAGGTTTGAAACCCACATCCAGAGTATCATAACGAAGTCACGATACCGACCTCACCACGTAGTATATATATAAATTTTACTTCCCTTTTCACGTTGTGTTATCACCTACTTCCGAAAAGACCATTCCTACATACGTAAGACACACATTAATTAAAACAACGCAAGAATAAATATGTTTAGCGTAAGCTTACGCATAACCTCATTTGACGCCCCATAAAAAAAAAAGCTGCACTTACACATAACACCAAAAAAGAACAGAATAAATCAGAAACTAACGCATCGGTAAACAATAAACTCCCGGAACTACTCAGTCCCCTCCCCCACCCCTAACCGAAGAAGACCCCAAGGCGCATAGACCTCCTCTCTCTGTACGCCGCCGTAGTCGGTGGTATAAGCTTTCATCACCATTATTGTTATCGTATTCCAAGAAATATATATAATACGCGCGGGTCTCTGGGCACAAGTGGCCAGACCTACCTCCTCCTCCTCCTCCTCCCTCTTCCCTCCATCAGCAGATCGTATGTCTGCCATTACTGATGC
>NC_089758.1:26626733-26681733 GCF_040412425.1 Macrobrachium rosenbergii
CGTATCACTTTTAATACAAATACAGGCATGCTGGAACTCTCTCTCTCTCTCTCTCTCTCTCTCTCTCTCTCTCTCTCTCTCTCTCTCTCTCTCTCTCTCTCCACACGTGAGGTCAGTTTTAACATGCATAGTCCATCCTCTCATTAGCATATTGAACTCGCCTCCTCTGGAAGTGGCATTCACCCCACCTAAACTTTGACAGCTTGGGAGCGTTATAAGCAGTTGACCAAAGGTTTATTAGTGGTTTACCTCATGAATCTGGTGAGAGAGAGAGAGAGAGAGAGAGAGAGAGAGAGAGAGAGAGAGAGAGAGAGAGAGAGTTTTCACCATGCCGAGAATACTACGTATAGTTTACCTGCTTTCATTGTTTCTTCAGACACCTGTTTATTTGTTTTATTTGTTTTGGGCAAAGAATTACAGAGGAAACGGAGAGGATGGAAAAGGCAGCAGATGTTAAATAAGGAATTGCGACGGAGACATAACTAATACATTAAGAACAACAAGACAACAAATAATACTAATAAAAATTACTGTGAAACAAAATAGATGTCTGGAAACTTCCAACTGAGCGCAACAGTAGACCCAAACTCCGGGACTGATCGACTTTCATTACTTGGCACCGCAGCCGCCCGTAACTTTCATCGAAGCAATTATTTGGATAGTCGAATATACGGCCCGGCCAGAATAAGCCATGACATAACAATACGCCGAATAACTCCACAGATGCACACAGTGGGTCCTGTGTATAGTGAGCATGTATGGTGAGCGAGACCCGGAAAGGTATATTGGTTCGCTGGGATGTGATGACCGCGGAATGTATATAAATGGAAATGAGCCCACACAGCTTACGCCAGCGTGGACACCTGGCGTAAGAGAAACTGATACGGAATTAAATGTACTTTTTCTTCTTGGGGAAAGTAAATCAAGACACTTTTTAGTGAACGGGAATATTCGAATTCAGCTGCTTGTTTTTAGGTCGCCTCGGAAGGAGAATGCGTATACACCTACGCATTCAATATACTGAGCGAGAGACCAGAGTTCGATCCCTAGGAGAGGAAAATACGATTTGCCTCTTTTCACCTAAGTACTTAGTTATGTACCTGGTGGTCAGACGATTTTATTAGGTAGTGGAAAAGACATGCAGCCAACAACTTCTATCGAAATACTTAGTGAAAAACGGAAGGTTTATAATATGCACACACACACACACACACATATATATATATATATATATATATATATATATATATATATATATATATATATATATATATATATATATATATATATATATATATATATATATATATATATAAGTCCTCCCAGGCCTCTGTAGGCTCATGGTGAAGGTGCTAATCTCCTGTGTCTTAGACTGTCAGCAATATATATATATATATATATATATATATATATATATATATATATATATATATATATATATATATATATATATATATATATATATATACATATACATATATATATATATATATATATATATATATATATATATATATATATATATATATATATATACATCGAGGAAAGATATCTCTAATGAAAATCAATTTACGTTCAAAACAGATATATTCAAATTACTAGTATTTGTTAGTTGATAAAGTAAACTGTATATGAGATTTAGTAGAGTCTACTCAGACATTAATACAGCATCATATTTTTACGATGCTATCTACCGAGTCATCATCCGAAACTGACATGCGAATTGCGAATAAGATTTATTTTTATTTACCCGTTTATATACGTTATTCATCAAGTGTCAATCGGCTCTATAGAACTTCTTATTCTTAAGGAATTCTGTCACTTTCCAGCGGATAAACACGAATTTAATTCAAGCGATTTCCTTGATTACGACAGAAATCAGGGACGAGACCGAACCAGTTCTGTCTGAAATTGCCTCAAAAATAGTGAGTTCCTAAAGGACGAGATACAAAAAAAAAAAAAAAAAAAAAAAAAAAAAAAAAAAAAAAAACCTTTGCCGAAAGTACAATTTCACGGCCAAATAACGCCCAAAGAGGAGGAGAATAAAGCCTTTTTTTACTCTTTTTTTCATGGAATAGGCCTGGCACTCGGCACAAGGCTGACAAGGCTGCGAACCATGAAATAAAACTCGACATCTAGGCTGCGAACAAAGCAAAGCCAAACGTAATAGAAAAAACTAAAGCGACCGTCAATATTGGTTTTCAAGCACGCTTCTTCTCGAACAATTTAAAACGCTGCCTCTCTTAAGCGTGAGTAAACAAAAGGAAGTAGCAACAAGCGAGCAAAAGACAAAACTGTGATAAAGGTGAAAGATTTAGAGAAGTGAAACAGACTGAATAACACTGCATACAGACACCATGGATCAGATCTGACTGGGGTCTTCGATCTGTCGGAGTTGCCTCGCCAAAATTAATGCCTTTGTTTTAATAACAACCAGTCTCCAATACCTGTTTATATACAGGTAACTAATACGTTCACAGACACCTTGTGTATCAGCATGGCTTCCCAACCTACTTGGTTAAACAAAGGCATACAAATAACGCCAAAATGAAAACAATATTGCAGGTAGCCATTTATGTAGCATCGAAATCCTCGATAATACGTAGGCTTTATGAAAGGGGATTCTGTTTCCATGGCAACGCCAGTTTTCATCAATATCCACCAAACTGTTGATCTTAAGGAGGCCGACAACCAGATGATATTTTGACAATGTTTCATCGCTGTCTATTCAACCAAACTCGAGTTACTTAAATACACAGACTGATATAAACGTCACTGCCTTCTAGCTTATTTGGTAAATTATTAAGCAAATAACACGAGGTGAAAATATTAAAAAAAATTATATGTGGCCATTTAAAAAGAAGAAATGTCTGTAAAGTCCCCGTATTTTTTTAATTGGCAAGATGGTTTGTAAGTCAAGTGATCGTCAAATCTTTGATTACACATCAAAAGTTACCGCTTTGAGGGATTAACAAAAAAGGTTATTACTTATTTCCGTCAAATCGTAAGCATAAAGGCAAAGGTAGACACATTATACTCCTCCAAAACAATTAGAATACCCGAGTGTTGAAAATGTCCTCCCAGATTTAACTCCCTGAGAGTGCTGAAATACAGAACGAAATTTTTATGAGCAAAACAAAAAAACAACGGCTGATTGCATTTACCTTGCAACACTGAACGCTTATTGCTTCTAAAAGATTTCAATTTTACACGAGTATTTTGCAAAAGCAGTACATTGCGGAATTTCATTTTACCCAAACTTTAAAGACACGTAACTTTTTCTTTGCTAAGCTAACGTGGAAACAGTTTGTATGTGTAACGTTTATGCATGTACAAAAACTACTTATATGTATATTTATCTACACATTTCTTTTAATATACAAAAAAGAGAGACAGACGTACATAAAAACTATTTATGTGTACATTGATCTACACATTTCTTATAATATGTACAGAAGAGAGACATGTACACAAATAAAAACTGTTTACGTGTATATTTAACTATATATTTCTTTTAATAGACAAAAATTAGAGACAGACGTACATAAAAACTATTTATGTGTACACTGATCTACACATTTCTTTTAATATGTACAGAAGAAAGACATGTACACAAATAAAAACTGTTTACGTGTATATTTAACTATATATTTCTTTTAATAGACAAAGAAGAGAGACAGAGATATACACATATAAAAACTATTTATGTGTACATTGATCTACACATTTCTTTTAATATGTACAGAAGAGAGACATGTACACAAATAAAAACTGTTTACGTGTATATTTAACTATATATTTCTTTTAATAGACAAAGAAGAGAGACAGAGATATACACATATAAAAACTATTTATGTGTACACTGATCTACACATTTCTTTTAATATGTACAGAAGAGAGACATGTACACAAATAAAAACTGTTCATGTGTATATTTAACTATATATATTTCTTTTAATAGACAAAGAAGAGAGACAGAGATATACACATATAAAAACTATTTATGTGTATATTTATCTAAGGGATGTACACAAACAGGCAGACAACCACAGGGGAGAGTAACTAGTTATGGCTACCAATTCCCTTCGTATTCAGACAATCTAATAACTTTGTTCAGTAAGGGCATTTCAGATACTGAATTCAGATAGGTGAGAAACAAAGGGATTTACTTTGCAAATGGAAGAGTCTTTGTAAAATGAAACTTTCTCCAAGTCTGTTTGTGTATTTGCCTGAACGCCTAACTTTCAGGCATCCGATGTCGTTGATATTCCGACGGGCGTCATAAGCCTTATCCGGAACAATGATTTGAGATTAAGCATATGCTTTGCTTGGACCATCTTCATGTTGTTAGACTTAACCTTGTTGTTTATTACTCTATTTACTCGCATTTCTTCGCTTTTTAAAATTAAATGAAGTTTTCATTTACAATGTGATATGAAGAGCTCACAAGAAATAATTCGTTGAATGTAATTGCTACTTTGAATTTTAGATATTGTTCTTTCCTGGGAAATGGAAATCGACTGGTAATGGCAAAAATTTGCAATAGCTTTTTCAGTTAAAACTAATAACCTTGAAAAAATACGAAAATTTTAACAAATCAAATTGTACAAAAACTTTAAAAAAATAAGAACATTTAGCAAATACAATTGTGAGAACTCATCCTTTGTGAAATATCTCATTAACAGGCGGAATTAACAATTTTCTGTTTTCCTTAGAAATCTCAAAAATAAAAGCGACAAAGCTACCTGAAATATCTTTTTATTATTTTTTTAAGTTAAAACATACTAATTTTATTCTTGCGAATCCAGTTATAAGTAGAACGAAACTAGACTGTTAGCTAATGCTGGTTCATACTCTTATTATGAAGAATATTTCAACATTGTTTAAGTAAAACTTTTATATAATGTTTCAGCAAAGTACCTTTAGTTAGCTTAACTGTTACTTTTTTGTAATTAGAGATATACTCTGAGGGAACCCGATACTGGTAATTAACTAACTCTGCATTATTCTTTGACTGAAGTATTCTACTCTGTCTTCATAAACTATACGGCTACCTACCAACTTTATGCTACCCAAGGCGAGTGATTTTATCACAGAAGTCGAACTCGTAACCAACAATATTCTTTCCTTTTTCCTAATTGCGCCACTAATGGCGGGAAAATACGCCCCCCCCCCCACAGCTTCCAGTTCCCGACCCCACCACACAGACAACGTAAACCCCCCCCCCAACCATTCTAAGTGTCAATCTCGTTGTCACCCCATTTCGACAATAACAAAACAGCTTTGTGCGTCATTCCCCTTCTGTTAATTTGAATACCTATAGGTAAGATCGACCCGGAGATCGCTACCAGCTTGCCATTTTCAGCGTAAAAGGGGAAACAGGAAAAAGAGGACCCTCCCTACCCCCAAAAACCCCCCCTGCCGCCTAGCCGGGCTTAAATGCAAATTTGTAACAGGATTTAGCAGGGATTCAGCTACACATGCTGTGTGCTATGCCGCGGGAAATTCAACATGAAACGGTATCACGTCAATGTTTATATACACCGTAGGTTCCGGGCTGTGAAAAAGGTGTGGAAACAACGTTTAAATAAGAGATATTACGAACGATGAGGCATTCAAATTTGACATCTTTTATATACGGTGTCTGGCATCAGTTTGCCCATCAAGGATGGATTCCAGCTTCAGATCTATTATTTGCATCTTATATTACGATACTTTCACGCATTTGCTTTCCCTTTTAGTTTGTGATTTCTGCCTGCATTGATAACCAGCTTCCACGAGGGAAATTTACTCTTTTGGCGTTACATCGATAAATTTCCCTTGCAGGCACAAATGCACTTGATGTATAGGGAAAAGATAAGACTGACAGTTCAGATAAAGCAGTTTATTTCTCTCCCTTTCCCTATGTGTGTGTCTGTGTGTGTATATTTATATATATATATATATATATATATATATATATATATATATATATATATATATATATATATATATGTGTGTGTGTGTGTGTGTGTGTGTGTGTGTGTGTGTGTGTGTATACTGTATATATATATTCTTATGCTGTGGTTTTCATAATGCAGTACTCTCTCCTTAGTCATTGTGTGTATGTGTGTATTGTTGTATACTGTATAATTTTATGTTCAGATGTGCAGATTCCATAGAGAGTTAGCATAAAATTGATGTTTAAACCCTGATTGGTTTATAAGAAGGAAGATATATGGAGTGGAGAGAGAGACAGAGGGTAGTTTTTAAATAAAGAGACGACTTTTCGTCAATATACAAGACTGCTGAAGTAACTCATTCTTACATGGCTCGAACATCCCATACAGAACGCTGCTGGGTGGTGAATCGTGTCACGAAAGTTGCATAACATCGTTCTGGAATTTTCCATGAGACGATATCTTTTCATTTTATTATAGTAACTAGAGATTCTTTTGTTCTCAAACTATGTAATAATAAATATTATTATTAACTGTAATTCCACTTTCTCTCTAATTATCGTTTTTAAAGACCCGTTCACACACTCGTATGGACGAACGGCCATGCCGTCTATAGACGCCCATACAAAGAGTCATTCTGAGACTGCTATCCATGCTGAGGGGAAATGCGGTTCTCTCTCTCCCTCTCTCTCTCTCTCTCTCAGGACTGATATCTTGTAGTTAATGGTCACTTGTAACTTTTAACTGTTTAATTCCTCAGTAAATGTGTCTGAGTCATCTGAACAGTGTATTTTATTGAGTGAAGGTAACGGCGCCTATTAATAAGTGTAACAGGGCTAAAAAGTGGAGTTGGTACCAAGGTATTGTAACATAATCATTGGTTTTTAGTGCACTAAAAATAATATTTACAGTGGTTATATACAATTATTCTATTTTTTTCCAGTTTTAATACTTTTTCATGTTGTATGTTTTATACTTTACCTTTGAAGAGTTTTTATATATATGTGGTGTGTTTTCTATTGTCTGGATGCTTTGCTTTACATTTTGATATTTTTTTCCACAGAGTGTATTTCTGTTTTTTGCATTTACATTTTTCTTTGATTAATTTAGTTGTCTTATTTTGTTTAACACTTGAGAGTGAATTTACTTGTATTTCGTCTCAATCATTATCCATTACTTAACAACTTAAATTTTACTGGAATAATTTTTTATTAATTAATAAATTAATTTGATTTAATTTTGACTGATGATTAATTCAGACTTAATCCAATTTTGCTCTGTTTTCAAGTAATAAGAAATTTCCCTGAGACTGTTAAAGTCACGTATAATCTTTGAATTTAGAAATAAATTTTTGTATTTAAAATTGTTATATCAGAGTTTCATTTACTGATCCACCAGTAATTTTGATCTGAATTAGATATAGAGTGGTAAGTGAGATGTTTTCCTTCAAGTAATTGAAGTGAGCTCGAACCAGGGAAATACTTAGACTTTTATAATGTTGTTGGATTGATGCCCTTTGATTTTACCTCACACCTGTTTTAATGAACTTATTCTGCTTTCTTGCATGATTGATAAGTTTTATAAGGATCAGTGTTGCCTTTAGAGAAATCAGTCGTTTTGCATTTGTGATGAGGGTTCAGGTGTCTGGCTGTTGTGAGGTAACTATAACTGTCGGATAAATGGTAAGTTTGGTAATCAAATATCAAGCACTTGGATACCAGGTTTAATTTGAAGATCAGACACTGGACACTTCGTCACAATATATACATACATATATATATATATATATATATATATATATATATATATATATATATATATATATATATATATATATATATATACATATAAAATGGATGTCTGCATATATATGTGTGTTTCTGTGTGCGTGCGTTTAGCCGAGAAGTAGAGCCTTCGAGAAAAACTTAAAATAGGAGCCACTACATTTACTCTCTCATCCATAGGTGAATTCTGAGCTTTAAAAGAGGCTTCACAGTCTCACAAGATCCTCTTACACCACCTTTGATCTCTTAAGAAAATCTGTGTCGAACCCAAAGACGATTTTTATTTAAGTCCAATTTTCACCTTTAAGATACCTTGAGAAGTAAGCCCGATTGCTTTAATAATACTTTATACTGAAAATCTAAAACTTCCCTCCTACATCTGTCCTTCCTTCGTCTGTCTTATGAAATCATTTATTCAGTTATCTTTTCTCACCCGGTCTCTCCATGTGACCAAACCACAATAAACTTTGATCGATCATTTCACTCTAAATTGTTACTGCGTCTGAACAAACATCTCTCATTCTTTCGGCTTTCTTAAACCTCATGTGTGTGCTGTCATATTTTATTAAGACCCGTATAAATCCACTGATCGAAGCTTCAATTTAATCTTGAAAGCCTCTCTGAAATAATACGGTAGATCTTTCAGACATTACACATAACCCGTCCATAACAATGCACTGATATATTCATTCTCCCTTGTCTGAAAAGCCATCGTTCTCTTATCAAGCCCTTCCAAATATTCCCCCAAGACATGTCTTTAATTTTCTCCCTTCTGCTATTTCCTTTTCCCCTGTACAGTGGAAAAATATTGTCTCTCATCCGTTCCCTGGGTGTGTTATCCTTCTGATGCAATATTTATTTCCTATATCCGTGGAAGATTATTATGAAGGCATCATAATAATCTTCCACGGTCACTTGCATTATTTAAATCGGCTTGCTTCCTGAATCAGTGACAATGATTTAGCGCAAGTCAGTATGTAAAATTCTACAAATCACTACTTTTTAATCTATCGCTACGTTATTATCGCTGATTTTACGCATTTTGTGTTTGGAGAGAAGCGCTTCATTATGATTATCAAACTGTTCCTTCAGCATGTAACATAAGGGTCTCTGCAGCATCCCTTCGGCCCCTACCTGCAACCCCCTTTCATTCCTTTTGCTGCACATCCGTTCACGTTCTCTTTCTTCCATCTTGCCGTCTACCCTCTCCTAACAATTGTTTCATAGTGCAACTGCTTTGAGGTTTTCCTCCTGTTACACCTATCCAACATTCTTCCTGTCAACTTCCGTTTCAGCGCTGAATGACCTCAAAAGCCCAGAGCTTGGCCTTTGGCCTAAATCCTATATAATCCACTCCTCAGCATGTAAATAGAAAATTTCAAGACAGACAGAGCGAGACATATAACGGCAATCTTTACCAACCTTCATCATCCCAATATAACGAACTAAGGCAACAACGCCAACTTTAAGCCTCAATTGCTATCCTGAGTGCCATCAGTCAATTCCATCTTAACTACGGAACAGGCCCAGTATGGCCAGAGTAATGGCCTAAAATACCGGCTTTTATGGCGATCTTGAACTGACCGCGCACGCCCGGCGACAGATGTGAGCGGTCCTGACGTCTCCTTACGGAGTATAAAGGGATGCAATAAAATTCAAGATGACCAACAGTCCGCTGATAGGTTCCCCATCTACTTCCGGGAGAAGCTTAGCCGCCTCTATCTTAGCCTCCTCTATCTTCCGGTGCAGGTGTTGCATCATTTGTGACAAAAGGCTTTCGTTATACTGGGATGAGGGGGGAGCACATTGCAAAAAAATAGATAAGTAAAAAATAAATAGGTAAAAAACAAGCAGATAGAAAAATAAATCAGTAAAAAAAACAGATAGAAAAATACATAAGTAAAAAATAAAGATAGAAAATAAATAAGTAAAAAACAAAGATACAAAAATATATGTCGAAAAATAAAGACAGGGAAATATATGTCGATAAAAAAATTCAATCAATCAAAAAATAAATAAAATAAACGTTAATCTCTCGTGTTCTCATATCCTTAAAGAATCGCCATCAAGTAGATTTACACCATATAATGATGGCAAAAATAGCCCCCCCCCCAAGAAAAGGATAAAAATTAGCACCAAAATATTAAAAGAAAATCAGTAATCGTTATTTATTGCTTTAAAAAGAGTAAGGTTACATTTCCATATTGAATTTCATATGTATAGCAAGCTTGTAAAACTATGCATACAGACGTAACCCATACTGTAATAAACTCATATTGATGTGTACTATCAAAAGCATGTACGCATGTTAATAATCATTATTTACTTTTTAACGATGAATATAATATAAATTCCTCATATATATATTATATATATATATATATATATATATATATATATATATATATATATATATATATATATATATATGCATACATACATACATACTGTACATATACATTCTGCGCACTAACAATCGCAAACATAAGAACAACATTCCCACCAACGCTATAGATTTTCTGTACCACATTCCCCAGGTCCAATCCAGCTTCGCGGTCCATTGAATCCCTCGAAATGGAAATCACATGAGGTACATCTTTCTCTTCGGAGTCTGTCCGTCCATAAGTAGTCGAACGGCCAATCGAGGCCGTTTTCCTTATCGGTGCATTTCGGACAGAACTCCTCTCATGGTAATGAGGAAATTCATTCTTCCGAAGGCTGGAGGTCTCGTCCGGACGATTTCCGATTCCTGTTCTTTCTCCCGTAACCAATTAGCATATTTCGATATATACGCTCGGCGGGTTACGCTTGCAGCAATTATTGTGGATCTGCTTGCGGTAAGTGCGTGATAGGCCTTTTATTGCGGTTTAAATGTCCATTATCTTCATGTTTTGTTCAAGAACTTTAGGTATATAATCAGCTCGCATGGTTTGGTTATGTCTGTGAATAGAACAGTTATGTGAAAATGAGTGTAAATAATTTTTGTCTGTGAGAATAAGCGTATTCAATGACCAAATATATAATATGATACAGTAAAGTATATACATGAACGTATTCACATACGCATTATATTATATTTTATATATATATATATATATATATATATATATATATATATATATATATATATATATATATACACACACATATATACATAATGTATGCATGTGATAGTCCATAATGGGACTTTCAGGTACATACCACATTCAACATCATAAGTCGATTCAGTCTGAATTTCGCATAAATTACAATGAAATGTTTTGTAACCATTTTTTCCATCTAATAAAATTTTCGATGCATGATCTGAACATTGCTACACCCAAACGAATAAGAAATGATTATAAGTTTCATCCGCTGAAATTCAAATCGGCGTGTTCAGCAATAAAATCAAATATTGACGCCTAAATTTTATCGTTCCTGAATTGGTAATTAGAAGCTCACGGAAAAACAGGGCGTTTTTCTGTGAAACATTTTTCCCCAGGCTATCCGTGTTACACGGCATTAATTGGACCGTTTTTAATCATATTTCGTTTTAATTTTTCAACCTTTATCCATCTCATTTCAACAAATTAAAGAAACATAAATAAAACGCAAAAACGTATACTAGCAATGGAAACGCTCCGAAAACCTTTTTATGTGACATGGAAATGGAATTACATGGTAATGGATGAAACAGATCCAGATGACTGTAAAGACCTGAGAGAGAGAGAGAGAGAGAGAGAGAGAGGAGAGAGAGAGAGAGAGAGAGAGAGAGAGAATACATTAGCAATAATACAAATACTAGAAGAGGAGAGAGAGAGAGAGAGAGCTCCTTACCTTACATCGCTCCTTACAGTTCGTTCGGGTTGCCCCACGTCCCTCAGCGAGAGAGAGAGAGAGAGAGAGAGAGAGAGAGAGAGAGAGAGAGAGAGAGAGAGAGAGAGAGAGAGAGACGAAATGATGCTTTAGCTCTGACCAAATTCCACGGCCAAAGCATCCCGATCCCGATCAGATCAAATCATAGGATTACGTGCGAAGTTTTTCCCCCAACTGAATTCGAAGGCAAGGGAGTTGTTGAAGTGGACGACTCATCATAACTAGAATTAGAATATTGGAAAATAGCAAAAAATATTTACGGCTTCAAAAAGTCTTCATTGACAAGTTACTTTCACATGAGCCGTTCAAAGAAATAATGATATTTAAACCGTTAAGAGGAACTCGGGAGAAATGAGAGAGAGAGAGAGAGAGAAGAGAGAGAGAGAGAGAGAGAGAGAGAGAGAGAGAGAGAGAGAGAGAGAAGTGAGAGAGAGAGCCATTTCCAGTATGACCAAAGTTGAAACTCATATTGATACATCAGAATTATCATATAAATGAGGTCATATTTGCAGGTGGAAAGTAACGAAAATTCATTTCAGTGACTTGACGTCCCCGTTTGAAACGCGTCAAGAAATTTATACACAAAAACATTTGGAATTAAACATTCTATCTAAATATCATTTCAGTTCACCAGAGTTCAGCCTCCATGAAATTCTCTCTCTCTCTCTCTCTCTCTCTCTCTCTCTCTCTCTCTCTCTCTCTCTCTCTCTCTCTCTCTCTCTCTCTTTCATTCTTCAACGGTTTCCACTCTATCATTCGACAGGTAGTAAATAGCTCATGTAGCAATTATGTAAACCTTCTAAACTCGAGACATTTACCCCAATTAAAAGACTGTAAGTTTAATCTAGTGTTTTTAACCAATATTAGAAATATCTAACTGTTCATGTGTTCCATTTTCAGAAGAATCATTACCTATGATGAGAGCTTGAAAATCTCCTTGAACAAAATTAAAGCAATGGTTTTCTTTTATGCACTTGTAAAGGGAAACTGTAATAATATTTTTAGTCGAAGAACTTGGGGGAAGTAATACGAATGCTTTTTCTGACGGCCCTGTAATTGTACATAAATAAATTGATATTAGTTCATATATATATATATATATATATATATATATATATATATATATATATATATATATATATATATATATTAAACAAATTCATATTAGTTTATATATATAATATATATATATATACATATATATTTAAATTTATATATATACATGTATGTATGTATGTAAGTATATTACTGCCCCTACCGTCTAAAGCAATGGAAATATAAAACCGGACTGAGATGACAATGTTACATACCGTCCAACTTTTGAACTAAACCGCTTTCATTTTTTAAAGACTGGCCCCGTGATACGTATTATTGTAAATGGACCATCGTTGCTGCATAAAAAGAATTTATGGATACCCAGTTCAATTCACTGCATGAGAAAAGAATTTACAAAAAAGTAAAAAGAATTTACAAAAAAAAAGTATAGCGTATTTTTTATCTTTCAAAAATGAGTTTCCTTTCCAGTACATTTTTGTTCATCGTTACCAACACGAGCACGAAGCATCTTTGTATTTGCATAATTATACATGATTAAAATCTCTTGCATTGAAGGAACAATGTAAAAGATAATTCCACCTCGCTTGCGAAGAACTGAATGAAATTACGGAGAATGCAATGCATCAAATGGAAACCACTCGCCGCTGGATTTTTGAAGACAGAATTTCAAAACGGTGTTGCATCAAAGCCTATTGTATGTAAAAAGTATTTTCCGCCAGCTATTGTAGATAAAAGTTTAAAGCACTGAATCATTAAGTTTGTGAATCGGTTTCCACTCAATATCATGGCGTGCATGCTGGACAAAAGATAAATTGAAAGGATGTATTGCATAACTTTTTTTTTAAATCATGAATGAATCGGGATTCAGAGATTTTCGAAAAATACCGCAAAAAAAAAAAATTCGCTTTGGTTGATAAATGAAAAGCTTTAAATCATATCAAAGCAAAGGTGGATGAAGAGGAAAGTGAGAGATCAGTTTGCAATATGAGGAAAACACAGCATGTCTTTAGACAGAAGTTCTACATGTGCATTTCGTCAATTTCTAAATTACGAATACACTGATATGAAAATTAGCAAATGACAAACTTGGCACAATACAGAATCATCAAGAGCCTGAAAGGATTGACTTTAATATAATCTTGGTATCAATTCTGAATTCATACGATCAATGGAAATTGTTTTACAGCAATAAACCACATTCGTAGACTCTTTTAAGCTCTCTCTCTCTCTCTCTCTCTCTCTCTCTCTCTCTCTCTCTCTCTCTCTCTCTCTCTCTCTCTCTCTCTTCCGAAGGACAAAGTTCAATGGGTTACCCAGGAATGAAAAATGTTGTACAGCAATAAACCATTACCGTAGAACCTTTAAGTTCTCTCTCTCTCTTTCTCTCTCTCTCTCTTTCTGAAGAAAAAAGTTCATTAGTTTTCCATGAATTAAAATAGTTTTACAGCAATAAACCATCATCGTAGAGCCTGAGAGACTCTCTCTCTCTCTCTCTCTCTCTCTCTCTCTCTCTCTCTCTCTCTCTCTCTCTCTCTCTCTCCGAAGGAAAAAGTTCAATGGTTTATCCAGAATGAAATTGTTGTACAGCAATAAACTATCAACGTAGAGCCTGAGAGACACTCTCTCTCTCTCTCTCTCTCTCTCTCTCTCTCTCTCTCTCTCTCTCTCTCTCTCTCTCTCTTCCGAAGGAAAAAGTTCAATGGGTTATCCAGGGATGAAAATAGTTTTACAACAATAAACCATCATCATAGAACGTGAGTGGATCTCTCTCTCTCTCTCTCTCTCTCTCTCTCTCTCTCTCTCTCTCTCTCTCTTCCGAAGGAAGAAGTTAGATGGGTTATCCAGGAATGAAAATTACTGTACAGCAATAAACCATCATCGTAGAGCCTGAGAAGTTCTCTCTCTCTCTCTCTCTCTCTCTCTCTTCCGAAGGAAGAAGTTAGATGGGTTATCCAGGAATGAAAATTACTGTACAGCAATAAACCATCATCGTAGAGCCTGAGAAGTTCTCTCTCTCTCTCTCTCTCTCTCTCTCTCTCTCTCTCTCTCTCTCTCTCTCTCTCTCTCTCTCTCTCTCTCTGTCTTTAAAACTACCACTTCCCGGAGCAGCCAACTATGAGAGGAGGATATTCAATGTCCGTTCGCCGAGATTCAATCTTTGCTTTCCTGAATTTTCCATTTTTATATTTTCGTTAGGAAACGGAATTGCTTATTTGACGAATTTAAGCCTGTTCTCTCTCTCTCTCTCTCTCTCTCTCTCTCTCTCTCTCTCTCTCTCTCTCTCTCTCTCTCTCTCTCTCTCTCTGTTTCCATAATCAAAACGATCTGCATTAAATTTCAACGTAGTTCCTTGGTTACTATCTATATGTATCAGGATTTCATAGAATTCATACTTAGCTTATTGCGTTGTGTGGCATATCCGAAATAGCTTTAAAAAATGCGATTAAAAATATTTGATTTTGCAATGTATTTCAAAAAGATCACACCGATTTGAGGCTGAAATGCTTACAAAATATAATCGAGATTTATTTCATTGCTGTCATTCGATTTTTACATTTTCCCATTGATTTTATTTTTGTTAAACCTGAATGAATATTTGATTGTATCTTGATTACTAAATAGTTTGAATGGCACCATAAAAACTAAAAAATATTTAAAACTTGAACGCTTGCATGTTTTAGTCTTGTGATCACGTAGGATTTTCAAAACGAAGCGCGAATCAAAATATAAAATAGATTTACTATAAACAGCCAGTCTCATAAAATGGATTCCCATTCTATCTTTTTTTTAATAATTTGTTTCTTTTTCTATTTACTCAATGGCAATTGTGAGAGGAAACGATCGATCTGTTTTCCAGGAAAGAAAATTGAGCAACGATAACCCATCACTATTGAGAATCCCCCACCCCTTCGCCTCTCTCTCTCTCTCTCTCTCTCTCTCTCTCTCTCTCTCTCTCTCTCTCTCTCTCTCTCTCTCTCTCTCTCTCTCCCTCCCTACAACCGACTACGAGAGGAGGATATTTCAATGTTCGTTTACTGAGATTCAATCTTTCCTTTCAGTGACCTTGCCTGAAATTTCCATTTTTATTATCCTTTACTCTAGAAAACGGATTTGCTTTTTGGCAGGTCTAAGTCGACTCTCTCTCTCTCTCTCTCTCTCTCTCTCTCTCTCTCTCTCTCTCTCTCTCTCTCTCTCTCTCAGAAAAGGGAAACAAATCCTCCTTTCGCAGCTACTGTAATGCGAAAGTGATTTTTGGAAAGGATGTGCATGTAAAGAAAATATCCCATTCAGTTAGAGGACCCAACCAGGGCTTTTTCTCAACAAGATAAAATAATTCATTCAGTAAAGAAGTAATCAAAATGATTGGAATCCATCCCATGGAGTGCTTTTTCAGTAGCCAGTAAAAACATATTAAATAAACTTATAAGCATCTGTTTCGCCGATTCTGTATAAATAAAACCTCCTCTTACAAATGGTTATATAAGATGATGCAACTTTTTTTATCAAGTGTTTAGAAAAATATATACATGCCCTTTTGCTCAATAAATTCCTAGGGTATTATAACTTGAGGATTTTGGCTGGTACATCCAGCATTTTATAATCTTTCGTTTTTCCCCCATGGTACTTTACCTGTCAATCAAATTCTCGTCGGATACAATGTATCATAAAAAGAAAAATATTCTTACATATCCAATATTCTTCTGGTCCTATTTTTCTATTTACAGTTAGCATGAGAGCAAACGCGTTCTCTATCAGCCTATTGTATAATTTCTTGCTTCAGTGCCACGAGTTAAAAAAAAATGAAAAAGTTTTCAAATGTTTCATACTTCAGTTATCTCTCTGGGTTTAGGACTACGATGTAAATGTGTGCCATATCGCCACATCTCTTACATTGGCGCTGGTCATCCCTGCATATAAACAATAGAAAACCCCCGCATATTTTATAACCCTTTGGCATTTTCCTTTTAATATCAGCGCGTAAATAAACGTGTGATGTATCAGCCTACTATTTGTATTCACCCTGGATATCCCTGAATCACAAACAAGAAAGAAAAAAGAAAAGAACAAAAATTCTGACACTGACAGCGATTCCATCGAGGGCAAAATTCCTTTGGATATTTCCACGACTGCACACAATTCACTTTGATTTATGATCGCCAGTCTGATGGATCTGAAAAATTATGCATTTCTTGTTTCGCTCCGCTTTCCAGTTGGTCCATTTCATTGTTTTCGGCGAGTGGATCAGCTACATGGGCTAAGATTTATTCATAAATCTTTTCAGGGAAGTTTGATGTTCTCATTCTCTTACTGGTCATACGTACGATCAGCTGAACATTGAAATCTAAAGTACGGGATTATTACTATCAGTATCATTAATGAGTATTTGTAGACACGGAAAGTAGAAACAAACCATCATAAGTGAAGATGTATCTTTGAATGATAAAAATGACCAGTATTTAAAGATTTTTAATAAAACGTCTGGCTTTTTCGTTCATAGATGCAAAAATACTAAAAACACTCATCTACACAAATTGTTGATAAAATAATCCAACAAAGCTATTAATAAACTAATTAAAATGAAAATATTAACATCAGGTCAACTGAATAATACAATTTGTTAATATAATAACTTATTATTTTCAAATTTCCTGACAGACACACTTTTTATTTTCATTTATTTATATCGTTTGCCATTACATCAGTTATGGCAGAAAGTTGCCATTTTATGTGCATGCCTACTTTTAACTGCTTGATACAAACACGCCAGTGCTTCATATTTTAACGTCCGAACGCCTGTAAAATATTATTTTAAACGTTTGACACGTCCAGAAAATTTCATTGCTGATAATTATGAATTACGAAAGCAAATAATTTTCGTTCAAGGAACTTTGGTACTTTAGCACAAAGAAAACCACTGGTAATCTAAGAATGATAATTAAACTTAATTGATAAATAAATATTGTACTATATCACAATCACATGATAATGAGAGTTTCTAATCACACAACTTCTCTGGCTTTGTTTCGAAGTTTACACTTGAATGAGTCTCAAATTCTTTTATAACATTTGAATCCACCATGAAGGACATGACTCACTCAAACCATCCACCTGAACGTGACTGAGGCCACCAGTCTGACAATTAACGACTCAAACTACCCGTTTGATTACAACACATACCATCCGTCTGATCGCGATTCATACCATCTGTTCGTTCACAGCACTCACCTGATGAATCGTTGCAGAAGGGAAGCCGTGACCCTCGTTGCAACTCAACAAGGGGTCTTATTACTTTCAGAAATGAAACTTAAAAACTCGGAGGTTCGTGTACAAAATGATGCCAATTATAACGGCTCAAAGGGAAGATTAATTACGGCCCAAAAGCATACTTGATGCGATAGAAACATTCATTTCGACGCAGTAATTCCTATCAAAGGAGACTGGAAGTACTTTCAGTTTTTGAAATAAAAAATTTTAAGTGGCCACCAGTTCTCTCTCTCTCTCTCTCTCTCTCTCTCTCTCTCTCTCTCTCTCTCTCTCTCTCTCTCTCTCTCTCTCATGACCTTTACTATACGTAATGACAAAATAGCACTGCCAATAGTATAAAGCTGAATTCTGTAACGCTTCAAAATTAATGTTATTACCAGGGATTTTACTTCACTTAAAAAATTAATGTTCTCAGCAATCATAAACCTGCAGTTTCGTCATAATACAAATTTATTCTTAATTCATTTTCTTATAAAATTATGAATAAACATCAATATAATTTCTATTAATTATGAGTTAAAATAAATGTCATTTCAATTAATTTTCACCAAAATCCACACAGCGAAAGACAAACACGTTCCCATTCCTGAAGAACACTGGACAGGTAAGAACTGGTAACTAAGTTTATCATTGACCAAAGTATGGGTGACCTCGACCAAAGGTCACAACATAGTTTTACGTTAAAATGTAAAATGTTAAGATGGAATATCATTTTGTCTATCACAGACAAACATTTTATTTCTTGAAAGGTACGTGTCTTGGGCACTAAATTCAAACATTAGTTTGACGCTCAGATAAGTAAAAAAAAAAAAAAAAAAAAAAAAAAAAAAAAAGATGCCACAGGTTTCACTTGCCAAAAAAAAAAAACGGTTAGCAAGAAGTGAAAAGGAAAATGTATAAGTGACATGAATATTTTCATTCTAATATAATATATGAAGGCAATATTGCTCGCCTCTGAAATGCAAGACCCAATCAGAATGGAATCCTGGTACTAATTTTGCACTTATTACTCCCGTACATTGTAAAGTTTTCTAAGTATTCCGGCATAGGATTCACGCATAAAATAAAAAGTTGAAAATATCACCACTTGTATTGTTTTTCTTAAGGTAATGTTATAGATAAATCGCCAGCTGGGAGGTCAGTGTAATGAAAGTAAATTTTAAATTTTGACCAGTCCTATAACTCATTCGTTAGTTTTAGAAATTACCTGTACAGTCCCTATAGCCTTCCCTGCTCTACTCCCGAGCCCCCACCCCCTACCTCCTCAAACCTGCCCCCGGTCCCACCCACCTCTTCGAGTTTCATTTTCTTCTAGATTTTAGCTAAACGTCAGAATATCATAAACCTTTCGAGGACAGCCTCCCAAGAGTGCGAGTGAAGTGGACGAGATCGATGTTTTCGAGTGGCGAAGAAAGGTGATATGATAAAGTGGATCATCGATATTTTAACTGTAACTTCATGAAGCTTTGCAAAGAGAGAGAGAGAGAGAGAGAGAGAGAGAGAGAGAGAGAGAGAGAGAGAGAGAGAGAGAGAGAGAGAGAGAGCCAAACTTCTCGAGCTGAAGATCTCATGATGATAATAAACTTTCCCAGATATACCTCACATCAACTACAGGACTAGCTTAACGCAACATTTCAGAAGAGTAAAATGAATTCGAATTGCCTTCTGTCTGAAAGCTAATGCCCTTTCAGATGGCTGTACTGGATGATGTGGATATAAATAGACTTCATAACTGAAATTTCTGTAACAGGTAGAGAATGGTTTCTACATTCTGCTGGAGTGGATGGTATTCAGTTATGTAAAGGGATGAATGAAACGGATTACATGTATAGTATGTACACGGTGTTAGGTGATGGGATAGGTTAAGACAATTTCCTAGTACACTGTGAAATAAGAGGACGCTGTATTTTATGTAAGAATTGTTGATTTAATTGAATTTAATTAAATAAAAGACTTCTACACTGAATTAGGCTGGATACCTCCAACTGAAGTGGACGAATTTCTAATTTATTGATAAAGTATACTTTTAGTTTTAACCATGATGGCTTCTGTATTTAGTTGTATGGATGAGGTGGAAGACTCGCGTTTCTAATAAAGTGGATGATAAGTGGATGATTTACACGTTCGAGAAAGCGGATGACAAAGATTATTTAGATTAAACTCTTAATAACACAAACAGAAAATGACATCCGAATATAATGAATATTTGTAGCGAAAACTTTTTTTTTTTTTTTTTGCAAATTTTGTTCTACACCGAGAAAAAGTGATCAAGCAACTAACATTGATATCACGGTTATTGAGTTATTGCAATCACCGGGTCGGAAATAAACGGACAAAAACCTCCGACAAGCTAAACTCCTGTCGGAAATGAGGCAGAAAATTTAAATTTCCAGAACTCATATACCAGCGAGTGTCATTTGGACTCGAATACATTTTTTTTTTTTCACAGGAAGCAATTTTTTCCATATCGGCTGGTTTGATGAAAAGCAACGAAATATTAATTTCTGGGTCACTAATCGATGTATTACAGCGACAGCCACCTCTATGGCGTGAAATTCAACAGTCGGATTTTGCGAATTCCGTCGCTGTTATGAAAAGGTCGGCGGTGATACTTGGAGGTATGCCTGTAGCCAGGTGTGTAATGATCATGCATATATATATATATATATATATATATATATATATATATATATATATATATATATATATATATATATATATATATATATATATATATATATATATATATATATGTGTGTGTGTGTGTGTATATATGTATATATATATATATATATATATATATATATATATACACATATATGTATGCATGTATATATATATATAGACAGATAGATAGATATATATAGACCTATATACACTAGATAGACTGATAGATAGATAGACAGATATATAGATAGACAGACAGATAGATAGATAATATACATAGACCTATATACCGTATATAATACATATTATATATACATATACATAAATGCCCTCCACACACTAAGGTTCCCAGTATCAGAAACAAGAACACTGCATTTTTCCTAAACACAGAGTAAACCCATTTGTCATCATTAAGCCATAGCAGTGATTAATTGCCTTCATGAATATTTTTAACCGGCGTTTATTAAAATGAACGAGCTAAAATAGCCAAACGAAAAATAACTGAGAAAAAAAAAATTAGATAAAGTACCAACTACTTTCAACCGCGTAATCGGAAAAGTAACTTTAAAATGGATCTAAGCAACACAGTAACACATAAGTAGCATTTCCCGAAATGATATCGGATGCAACATTCCTTTAGGTTGCTTGGTTGTTAAGCTTCAGCGGAAGGTGCATACGTTCACAAGAGGCCCAATTAGGGCACGAACGTGCCAATGGCGACCAAGATTTTTGGAGCAAAATGAACGGACAAAAGAAGCAGCCGACTGCTGTTTCCTCGTAATTTCAGCCATTTACATTATTCGACAGTGAAGCTGATGGGCCAAATACGCCAAAAGCAGGAGAGAGAGAGAGAGAGAGAGAGAGAGAGAGAGAGAGAGAGAGAGAGAGAGAGAGTTCCCCTCTTAGGATCTGGCAGAAAGAAAAATGAAGTTTCGGATTAATATTTTCTAACATCTCACTTTTCTTGTTACATCCGTTAGAGAGAGAGAGAGAGAGAGAGAGAGAGAGAGAGAGAGAGAGAGAGAGAGAGAGAGAGAGAGAGAGAGAGAGTCAGGAGTTTTAACATGGATCCACATAGGCTTTCAAACATGGCAAGGTGAGGTATTAATTAATTTCAAATTAATGAAACCGGGAGCAATTCGATTTCCATTTTATGCTTGACAATTAGAACCTTAAATCAACACTTGCAGGTTTTATTGAGGAAGCATCTGGTGGGAATCAGTGACTCAAATTCGAGATTTGATGCGGATGCTGTCATGCATAACTAAATTTTCGAAATACTTCACAATTCGAATTGAAAAAAACAATGACGTTGGTGGAATTACACAGACAAACACATATGTATATGTATATGTATATGTATATGTATATGTATATATGTGTGTGTGAATGTGTTAATGTGGGCAGGGGATATGGCCCACATTTTGGAATATTCGTCGTCCCTCTGTTGACCGACCCACTGAAATATGAACCTGGTATTTAGTCGACTATGGAGGGAAGCAGATATGGCAGAGAAAAGGAGAATATTTTTCCTAAAACAATTTTCATCAGTTTGACTTGTAAAAAACCTATTACTTTTATACACCCACCTACATGGTTTTCTTACTTTTTTAATGCACAATTAGAACAGGAAAATGCCCTTTATACCTCAATACACCGTAAGCTCTATAAAATCCAGACGACTTCTTCAAGAAAAAATTCAAATTGCAATCCTGTCCCACATTTTATGGAAAAAACTCGTCACTTATTCATGCAAGGGAAAATCCTTTTCCAGCCTTTTCCAGGATTTTCCATGTTTCACATATTCCTCACCCTTTAACAAAAGACCAGCTTATAAAGAGTTTCACAATGGAAGGAGAATGTGCCGAAGTTCAAAGTGTCAAGCATCCAAAAAATGCATACAAAAAACGTTTCTGATAAATGAAGAGCGGAAAGCGTACAGAGAAGATGGGCGGATCTAAAAAGCTTGTTTGGCTCACGAATTTATCTGGAACAATCGCTCAATGAATACAAGAGAACTCGGAAGAGTGGATTTTAATACATGAGTATGTAATACATTTTAACAATGGTCTTTTCAGACCGAAATTTTTTTAACAAATTCTGTTTGTGATAGTATGTGAGACAGTAAATTCTGTTCGCGATAGTTTGTGAGATAAAGACTGAAATTAAAGACAATAACTACAATTCATTTCAGACTTACGATTTTCAAACTTTCTAGAGACGGAAAGTTTAGATGAGCCAATCATTCAGAGCAAATTTAATCAAATACTTGGTTAATGAAACTCCGAAAACTAGACATGGTCTTTAAAGTAAAGTCTAGTGTGTCTTTCAGCGCAAAAAAAAAAAGTGACACTATGACCTTATGGAAGCTTAGAAGAGAAGGGGTAAGGCAGTTATGAAGGCAAAATCTAAGAGACATTCAAAAGCAAACAAAAGAACTTTCAGTTATGCTTACAGAGGTAAAGCTTACGGATTCAGCTTCAAAGGGAGAAGGTTATCAATGATTGAAAATCTGGCCCAGTCAAGTATAAAAATCGACGTTAATGAGGTTTGAGAGTAATAATTCAGAGACAGCTGAAATTAAATGACGTGGAAGGTTGAAAAGTAAATTATCCGCATTTAAAGGAAATGCTTGACAAAAATTTCAAAGCCTCAGACTATTACCAAGAAGAATCGAAGTAAAGATTGCAAAATCCCAGAAAGCAAATATTAACAGAACAAATGTGACCAAGATTTCATTTTTATTTACTATTTTTGTTTTTCGTTTTTGTTTTTGATGTCCTTTAAAAAAGAACTGCGCCTTTAAATATTCATTCGGAAATCTTACTGGTTTCAAGGTATTTAAACTCTTCGAATCCTCCATTACACTATATAATCTACTTAATGAAAAGACTTTGTTTACAATGTTCATTAGCTAACCAGTTTAATAAGCGATTCTTAATCACGTTGTTATCATATTTCATGTGGTCAAAATCCATAGAAAAGAAAAAATACTTTGTTAGACTTTAACCGTAACATGCGGTAAGGATCCTCTGAAAATAATTGCTAAGGCTTCCGAAAGTCTGCTACATGAGCAAGAGTACGTGCTGGTATAAGGCCAACTTAACCTACAACAACAAGTAAATGCAATATCTCCAAAGTTATGGATGTAAATATCGGCAAGGCTTCGGAAGTGAAAATTACCGAAGCCAAAGAAAACTGCATGGTCAAAGAAACAGCAGTAAATGTCACTAAAGAGAGAGAGAGAGAGAGAGAGAGAGAGAGAGAGAGAGAGAGAGAGAGAGAGAGAAGAGAGAGAGAGAAATTTAAACCAAGGCAAAATTAAATAAACCTCAATCTTAAACCTCGGTCTTCCCTCTGCCAGTAGAAAAGATTCTGAATTCACATTCAGTCCATAGATGGCGTTAGTTGCATCCCATCTCTCTCTCTCTCTCTCTCTCTCTCTCTCTCTCTCTCTCTCTCTCTCTCTCTCTCTCTGGTAAGTCAAATACTTTAAATTTACTCAGGCTTTATTTAACGACTTTAAATGGCTTTTAACACGGATGTACCATTAAAAAGCAAAACTCATTTCCATTAGTGTGAAATTTCATTTTTTTTCGATAATGAATAAAAAAAGCTTGGACGCTAAAATACCAAAAACAAACAAATAGAAAAAAAGGAAAATTAAAATGACTGAAGTACGAGTCCTTTCATTATTCAAACTACATGTAAAGTTTTCGCTAAAAACGTCCACTAAAATATTTTCCCTGATTAAAGGCGGAGAAGAGATTTCACTTTGATGATCTTAATTCCCCGTAAATGAAACTTTTTTTTTTTTCTTTCTCTCTCTCTTTTAAAGCGTAGTCTGGGAATCTTCCTCCTTGAAAAATGTTTTTTTTTCTTCTCGTTTGATGTTCTTTAATAAAGAACAGCTTCGCTAAATATCCTGACGGAAATCTTACAACCACTTTCTTGTTATTTAAAGATTCTCTTCCACCATCCAACTGTGGTCTACTTACTGAAATGAGGAATGTTACGTGTCGGTAGCTTTACTTAGCGGTATTTGTACTTAGTTTACTTATCATATGTGCTGTTCACAATTACGCTTATCGTTTAATGTAGAACCAAACCTATAAAACTTTAAGCATCAGAAAGGTTCATTGATATTCACTGCCATCGGACCGTGTGGCCTAACGGATAAGGCGTCGGACTTCGGATCCGAAGATTGCAGGTTCGAATCCTGTCACGGTCGGTGAGACGAATGATTTTAAAGTTTACAGTGACAATCAGTGGATACAGCGATTGCCATCCTCCTGAGTGAGCAGGTAAACGACGTTCGTCGTAGCCAGAGAGCTCACCTTTAAAAGGAAAAGAATGAAACTTCAGGTGTGGCCATGTTCCGCCGAGGCTTCGAGTAGATGAAGGCAGGTAGGATTGGAACGGATGCTGGGAAGTCACTTTGATGATGTCTTTTTGGCATGATGGTGAAGTTTTAATTGGCACGACGAGAAGGCAGACGAGACTTTTCTAGATACGACAAGAAAGCAGACGAGACTTTTCTAGATACGACAAGAAAGTAGACGAGACTTTTCTAGATACGACAAGAAAGTAGACGGGACTTTTCTAGATACGACAAGAAAGTAGACGAGACTTTTCTAGATACGACAAGAAAGTAGACGAGACTTTTCTAGATACGACAAGAAAGTAGACGAGACTTCTCTAGATACGACAAGAAAGTAGACGAGACTTCTCTAGATACGACAAGAAAGTATACGAGACTTTTCTAGATACGACAAGAAAGTAGACGAGACTTTTCTAGGTACGACAAGAAAGTAGACGAGACTTTTCTAGATACGACAAGAAAGTAGACGAGACTTTTCTAGATACGACAAGAAAGTATACGAGACTTTTCTAGATACGACAAGAAAGTAGACGAGACTTTTCTAGATACGACAAGAAAGTAGACGAGACTTTTCTAGATACGACAAGAAAGTAGACGAGACTTTTCTAGATACGACAAGAAAGTAGACGAGACTTTTCTAGATACGACAAGAAAGTAGACGAGACTTTTCTAGATACGACAAGAAAAGTAGACGAGACTTTTCTAGATACGACAAGAAAGTAGACGAGACTTTTCTAGATACGACAAGAAAGTAGACGAGACTTTTCTAGATACGACAAGAAAGTAGACGAGACTTTTCTAGATACGACAAGAAAGTAGACGAGACTTCTCTAGATACGACAAGAAAGTAGACAAGACTTTTCTTGAAATGGCCAGGAAATTGACGAGACAATTCGTGCTAGGACAAGAAAGTAGACGAGACTTTTCTTAATACGACAAGAAAGTAGAAATGACCAGGAAATAGACGAGACAACTCGTGATAGGGCAAGAAAGTAGACGAGACTTTTCTTGATACGACAAGAAAGCAAACTAGACTTTTCTTGATACGACAAGAAAGTAGACGACACTTTTCTTGATACGACAAGAAAGTAGACGACACTTTTCTTGATACGACAAGAAAGTAAGCGAGACAACTCGTGATAGGGCAAAAAAGTAGACGGGACTTTTCTTGATAAGACAAGAAAGTAGACGACACTTTTCTTGATACGACAAGAAAGTAGACGACACTTTTCTTGATACGACAAGAAAGTAGACGACACTTTTCTTGATACGACAAGAAAGTAGACGACACTTTTCTTGATACGACAAGAAAGTAGACGACACTTTTCTTGATGCGACAAGAAAGTAGACGACACTTTTCTTGATGCGACAAGAAAGTAGACGACACTTTTCTTGATACGACAAGAAAGTAGACGACACTTTTCTTGATGCGACAAGAAAGTAGGCGAGACAATTCGTGATAGGGCAAAAAAGTAGCCGGGACTTTTCTTGATAAGACAAGAAAGTAGACAAGACTTTTCTTGATAAGAAAAGAAAAAAGACGAGATTTTCATGATACGGGAAAAAAAAGTAGACGAAACATTTTTTGATGTGACAAGAAAGTAAACCAGACTTTCCTTGATACGACAGAAAAAAAAGACGAAATTATTCTTGTAGACAAGAAAGTAGACGAGACAAAACGACGTATTTTAAGTTTTCACTCGAACCATTGAAATGAATGAATTGAATTTAATCACATAACCTGGGCGTGAAGGTTTTCCTAAAGTGCGATAATACAAATACCTGTAAAAGATAAAGAAAATCCCAAGAACATACATCTAGAAAGCAACTATACCGCATCAATTAAAGAGGTTATTAACTGAAAGCAAGTCAAAATGTAAATATATATATATATATATATATATATATATATATATATATATATATATATATATATATATATATATATATATATATATATATATAACCCTACACAGCTCTTTTCATTTTGGCAAAAACTGGAAACCCGATGACGCAAGCCAAACATTTGTGCTCACGAACGTACGTACTCACTCCGGGAACGTTAGTACTGTGCCAGCGTTAATGGCCCAAATGGAAAGGTAACGGCTGTTAACAGTACTTGAAGCTTTGATCAAGCAGGCACGGAAAAATGTTTCGTACATTCTGTGGCTTCCAAAGGTAATAGCTGAAATGTGTTTGCAAACGCCGAATGGAAATATCATACAATAAAACAAAAGTATTTTGTGGGGAAAAACGAGACCCTTTCTCATGGATATTTTTGTTTGGAGGAAAAAAGAGTAAAATGATAGTTGTGGAAATGATGTACAAATATACCTGTTGCTAGATGACGTGGGATAACAGAAAAAAACATGCCTTTCTCGTTATATGACTGTGAGTTACGTTTGTGCATAATAAAACGATAGTTTTATACTGGAAATACAAGTAAAGGCATTGAGAAAGACAGCGTGGATTATAAATGAAAACGGAAAAATTTCACTATTTAACTGTCATTAATAACTGCTATACATAATAAAGTTTATAGCTTTGCATTATAACCGACTTTATAAGCCTAAATCTTTTAAATTGTAATTTTTGCGTCGCTTGCAACATTGCAAGCAAATTTCAATATATTGCGATTTTGCACAAAAGGACGGTTCCACGAACACTAAAGGGATTACTACACGATCAAACCAACTTTCATATACGAATAATCCTTTGTTTCCAGTTATTGAACCTTACCTTCCAACAATAACCGAAATACGTTTTCTTTCAACAATAACAATAACCAAAAAAGCAAAAAATGCTCAGAAGTTTCTTCGGCGCAATCGAGTTCTAAACTTTCAGCCACGGCCCATGAAACTCAGCCATGGAACGGTGGTGGCCGGTGTTGTTGGTACCTACAGCGGTGCCAGAAGTACGATTATGGCTGACTTTAACTTTAAATAAAACAAAAACTACTGAGGCTACAGAGTTGGAATTTGGTATGTTTGATGATTGGAGGCTGGATGATCAACATACTAATTTGCAGCCCTCTAGCCTACAGTAGTTTTTAAGATCTGAGGGCGGACAGAAAAAGTGCGGACGGACAGACAATGCCATCTCAACGGTTTTCTTTTACAGAAAACTAAAACCCGTTTTCTTTCAGCAGTGACAATCTATCTGTTAAATACTGCTGGTTGGTTGATTGGTTCGATGGTATAGATTAATCTGATCTTATGCCAGCTTCATCACGCCGTAATGCTGCAGATGCGGTAAGATTTGGAAGGGCGTCGGAGGCTAGGTGTGGACCTTCGGACTCCGCCCACCCAGTGAGAGACAGTGCCTATGATAAATTTGTATGAACACAAACATTAACTGAAATGTTGACATCAGACAAGTACTAGGGCTTTAAGCTCTAACTTCATCGTATCATGTGATAGAAAGTGGACATATTACACATTGAAATAAAATAGTTTTGGAACCAAATTCAATATATATCAAATAAAATACACCAGGGATATTATGGCCAAAAAAAAGGAATAACTTTATAATTTTTTTCCATTCTGATAATTTTTCATCTCGCGTTCCTGTATTTGTTAAACATTATTTACTCGGTTTGAATTTATAACTATATGCACGCTCAGTTTTGTTTCTGTTTAGCTTTCTGTGCAGTTATATAATATATATAGATATAAAATATATATACATATATATATACATATATATATATATATATATATATATATATATATATATATATATATATATATATATATATATATATATATACACACACACATGGAGAAGCTAGGATGAAATAATAGCAAAAAACATTTTGGATACCACCTCCGTGAGAAAAATGTTACAAGCCTTACCAAATAATCTGCAATAACATGAATAATTAATGGAGAAATCACAGAAATTAAAAATTCATGGAAGTTTACCTGTAATGCTTCACAAAATTCAACGTTCAAACGTTTCCAGAAAAAAAAAATCTGCTTTTACTTTTGAGACTCAGGCCTGCTGTATTGTGAATTTTAACTTTGGCCTTTGTATTGTATTATGAAATAAATATTGTGAATGTTACCATCTCTACAATTATTTTTGTTACTTCTTTTTCTGGGGGGGGGGTTATAATGACTGACTATTAACATACACGCTTCCATTTCATATAATTCTCTTAGGTGAAAGCGGAAATGCAAGTCAAAAGAAGAGCAATATGTGAATACAAACACAATCCTTGGTTAATAAATCAAGACAAAATTGTATACAGCTATAAAATAGCATTATTGTATCTTAGTAACCCGCGTTACACATCCTTAGCAAGACCATTCGGAGACAGCAAACCTCCGCCACGGTTGATCAGTCCAACACCAACCCCGAAACAAAGTACCCCTCAGATGGTACCTTAGCTCAAAATCGAATCACTCGTTGGTAAAAGGTTTGTAAAAATCCACATACAACTTCTTGTGAAATTCCGATGATGAAAGACAAAGTAAAAATAAACAAATTTACAAAATGATAATCCAGTGGAAAAATAGAGCAAGAGGGAGAATTTCATGTTATTCCAATGAGAAAAAAGCCTAAATTATACAAGCATTCTTTTTTTTTTTTTTTTGCAACTTTGTTTTCCAGATAAAGAGCAATTCTACTATCAAATTAATTTCACTTCATTTAAAACAGAATTAATAAGATATTACAACTGAGCTGGCTCGTATAGGATGTCCATTTTGGCTGTAAATGAATCGACTTCTGATAATGTATTTTTAAACATGTGCCAAAATTAATGTTCTGTTGATACTGTGCATAATAATAATTTAATGCAAGTACTGTGAAATTAAATCATTTGAAACTGACATTTAAAAAGTGCAGCAGGTTTCCTCTATATTTCCTAGACTCAGGATTTCAAAGGAAGTTTTCAAAACATATCTTTGTAATGACTCAACACAGCATCACTATAGTTTCCAAAGTCTGCTTAAAATTATGTCTATGATTATTTGTAAAGTATAACTATGGCTTCAAAGACTTTCATTACCATCTGAAATGGAAATCTGTTTTACATTTCTACAGCCATTAAATCGTCTTGTTTTACAATGATGATGAAAAAATCGGGCTATTTTACATTCATCAGTGAACTTTCGAATAAAAAGCCACCAATTTTAGGACATTTCTTCATGAGCTAGGCATCCCATTTAGCCTTGA
The DNA here is from genome assembly GCF_040412425.1 of Macrobrachium rosenbergii. NCBI lineage: Eukaryota > Metazoa > Arthropoda > Malacostraca > Decapoda > Palaemonidae > Macrobrachium > Macrobrachium rosenbergii. The sequence continues at coordinate 26,656,862 of NC_089758.1, forward strand.
AAAAGGCTTCCTAGTTTGTATGGATATTACTGTGAGTATTTTCCCATTTCACATCACAATAAAGGATAACAGGATCGTGTTGTACACTGCAAATGTGACCGCAAGTATCCTTCCAGGTTTCTGAGAAAAAATTAATATTCTAAGCTATCCCCAGAGCATTTGGGAAACAACGTTTCACATCTATGCAACACACATCTCGGCATTATTCTCAAGTTATTTTATGCGGCAAAAATGCCAAAGATGGCAAATGTCTGAGGGCATTAATCCGTTTCTTGATTTCTTCTCTCCATTTATATATTGTAACTAAAAGTTTTTGAATATCACAGGCTTTAGACAACTACTGTAGAGATATACTCTAGGGTAAAAAAAAACATCCAGTTCTAAAAAGAGTGGAATATTTATAGCATTACATTAAACAGCTCTGAATGTGACTGATTGTTGTAAGACGTATTGCTGTCAAGGTTTAAAGTGGATTAAATTACGTCAAAAGGCAGTTTGCTTTCAACAGTTCATATTTATTTTTATTGCCATTCTGGGCCAGGAGAGTTCTTGAAAATCGATTTTCTTTTATCCAGTGACAAAGAACGTTGGTGCGATTTCACAAAGGGATGGAAATTTTAGCCAAATAAATTACAATCTTCCTTGGTTCCTCATATTGCGTACTCGTTTTTATGGAAGATGGAATAGCTCATTTGCATAGCTAGAACACTTCCTTGAAAGAACTAAAAAATTAAATTAAATTATAAAAAATTATTAACAAATAACTAGATACATAGTTGGAAACACAAATAAGCTCTTACAGACAAGTTAAAAGACACGAGTCTAAGCTCAGCGTCAAGCAATTTAAATTAGACTCTTAAATTTGAAAGCTATGGTACCGAAGGCTTTGCACAACCGGAGCTGGTATTACACATCGTCAATGGGTGACCATTTTCATTCGTTAAGTATATCTTCTGTCTATCCTAAGTACTTTTAACGCCCAAGCAATGACACTTAGTTTCAGTACAGTGCTGCTCAATGATTACCCAAAACTAGGAACATGAGTATGGACTTTCAGTTATGCCAGCACTCTTCTCCAACTATCTGTCTGTCTGTCTATCTATCTATTTGTCTATCTATCTATTTATCGATCTATTCATACATATACATATCTACACATATATTCGGTACACACTGAACTCCATACCGTTTATCACCGGTACACATAGAAGAATCGAGCTATTCAATATTGTGTGAGTTGCAAAACATTTTTTTTTTATTTTAGTTCACTGTCAAAAAGAAGCTGAAGTTGAGGGAATCTGTATAAAGACTCGAGGAAGGAGAAAATAACAGCGCTCTTCAGAAAAACGCCTTCGTTTTCGGAAGGTAAGTCTACTGAATAATATAAAGGGTCCATGTTCCTCCTGGGTAAAATCACCTCACTTTGATCAAGGCAAAGGCATTCCGCAGTCTGCAATGAGAGAGAGAGAGAGAGAGAGAGAGAGAGAGAGAGAGAGAGAGAGAGAGAGTACTGGTGGTAGCATAGCAACTATAAGAAATGTGAATGAGAGAAAGAGAGAGGAGAAGCGCACATTAACATATAGAAATGAGGACGAGAGAGAGAGAGAGAGAGAGAGAGAGGGAGAGAGAGAGAGAGAGAGAGAGAGAGATTTGCGTCGTATATCTAAAAGAATTTATGTACATATAATTTTTAGTAAAAAATCTTAAATACCAGATTCGATCTTTTACCCATGGGCAAACTGCATACATATTCGTAGAGATACAAACTGCCCAGCCTATTCTGTAAAAAATTTAAGACTAAAATAATATTCATGAATGGAACCAGTTACCTCTAACCAAAGCACTATGATTTCAAAAGCATATGAACAGAAATATGCGTACTTTAACGAAATAAGCTAATCATTAGCGTTGCCATAGATGGTGTTGATTCATAAGAGGTATATGATAACATACATAACCAAAATTAACTTATATATAAAAAGCACGGACGTGGGACACTGACGCAAGCAAGTGCTTTTGGAGGCACGATCAAAGCTACGTAATACGCTTTTGAAACGTAAAAATACTTTGAATATTAACTATTAAGGAAAAAGAATTAAAAAAAAAAAAAGAGAACCCCATCTGCGTCCAGGAAGGAAAACTCGCTTTTGGGCAGTCTACAGCATAGCAGCTATTCTGGGAGTTAAAAATGAGGAGAGTCTTCTACCAAAGACCCAGGAAAGGAGAAAGCGTCTGCTTTGAGAGTCATAAGATGTGGATATACCTTAAGCAAAACTAACTGGAAAAGTATGTGATTGTTTTCCGAAGGATATGTAATTTATTTGATTTTTTGGATTGGCTTGTATCTTGCGTGATTTTTATGTTGTGCGATGCAAAATTATAGCCAGATGATAAAATTGAAATATTGCTATACAAAATGTGAAAAAAATATATATATTACTATGCACAAGTAAATGTTACCATGCACTATTACAAAATGTTATACAAATGCGTTAACAATTAATTTATGATGGAAAGTATATACTCCTGGTTTTATAAAAAGCCAAAAAAAAAAATGCCTATACATATGCCATATGAAATTTCAGATTTGACTGCAGGTATGTTAAGTTGTTTTACATCATAAGAAATTTGCAGAATAGCTTATTAATAGAATTATAAAGTACACGTCATTAGATCAAATTCAAAGTGAGATCTCTCTCTCTCTCTCTCTCTCTCTCTCTCTCTCTCTCTCTCTCTCTCTCTCTCTCTCTCTCTGTTATCTGTAATCAAACTGAATAACTGGGACATCGTGTGTCTACTTTAACAAAGTTCAAGTTGATTGAAACATTTCATTTAATTGATACACTTCAAAACAACACCCAAGTTGGTTCACTGAGAGAGAGAGAGAGAGAGAGAGAGAGAGAGAGAGAGAGAGAGAGAGAGAGAGAGAGAGAGAGAGAGAGAGAGAGAGAGAGAGAGTCAAGAAACTAATTAAACCCTTCCTTCCCTGTCAAGAAGAGCTCCGCTCTGAATACCAGACTCTCTCGGAGGACTGAAAGAAAAACGCTAAATGCAAATAAATTAAACCAACAAGAGAAGGAAGGAAGAAAAGCAGCTAATTATCAAGGCGTGTAAATAACCCAGGAGTGAAAGATCTCTATTATTTTCACGGCCAAAATATTTGTTAGCGGAAGCCCCGATGAATATTTCCTGGTAATTAAGCCCGGACTTTTTTTCTATTTTTTTTTTTTTCCCGCCTTGGGATACGGGAGCCTCTTCAAGAGGGCTCTCGGACTTTCTTCAGGGGATTTTCGGTAATCGTTTGGTTAAAATTTAAGTTCAAGATCCAATTATTACAAATGGGTGAAATAGCTGAACACTATCTATAGTATAGTATAGGCTATTTTGGGACATTCTGAAGCAATACGTATTCTTGTTTCACTGCCTGAGTTTTATCTGTTCCTCTCCTTAATTATATATATATATATATATATATATATATATATATATATATATATATATATATATATATATATATATATATATATTTATATGTATATATATATATATATGTGTGTGTGTGTACCCTGTGTGTATATATATTATTTGCACACATACATACATATATTACACATATAAGTTTATGTGTATACGTATATGTAATATATATATATATACAGATATATATGTACAGTATATACACACTATATATATATATATATATATATATATATATATATATACTCGTATATATACATATTTATACAGTATGTATGACTGTACGAGCTTCACAGCCTCAGGATTACTTCCAAGCCAGGATGCTCCATAGAAATAAAATAAAAAAACATTTCATTTCTTACTTATCACGCAGCACCACGATGACCACATGCCCATGCACATTTTTCTGCACTTAAGTAAAGAGTTAGTTTTGAGGCAGGAAGGCTTGTGGGTATTAAGCTGCATATGGAGAGTACTAAATATAGAAGCAAATATTACAGCTACAGAATACAAACGGGAGAGTCTTGATTTTTAGATACAGAGGGGCATTTAGAAGGTTTTGCAAGCACTGAATGAATAAAATGTTAACTTAGACAATGTCAAAGAAGAGGAGAGAGAGAGAGAGAGAGAGAGAGAGAGAGAGAGAGAGAGAGAGAGAGAGAGAGAGAACGCGTTTTTAAATGTGTAGGAGAAAGAACTTTTTTACGCATCTTTGTGACAGTGACTGTGAGAGATAGAAGTGAATGATGCCTTTACATAATAAAAGGAGGTGAAGACTGACAACACATCCACTCTGCACGACAGAGAGAGAGAGAGAGAGAGAGAGAGAGAGAGAGAGAGAGAGAGAGAGAGAGAGAGAGAGAAGAAGGCTAAATGGCACGCGTATGTTTGTATATTAAGAAACGAGACAGAATGAAATTCAATTGATCTTTCCAAGAGAAAAACAACGTACTACACAAACAATCACAAACAAAAGTCAAACAACCAACCGGAGGTGGGAACAACAAACAAAAACGTCGCTGGAAGGAAGGAATTGTTGGGACGGGGAGATAAAAATCCGGGAAATAAATAGCCCCGGTGTGGTGGTGGAAGAGTACTGCCATTTGGCTGAATATTCCCAATTGGGTCATTACAGGCTCCTCCTCCTTTTACCCTCAGTGGTCGCCTTCCCCTCTATTTCTGTCTTTACTCCCATAGACAAGAAAGAGAGAGAGAGAGAGAGAGAGAGAGAGAGAGAGAGAGAGAGAGAGAGAGAGAGAGAGAGAGATAATGTGTTTAAGAAAGAATCGGAGAGAAAGCGAAAATTATCATGCGTTTGTACGAGAGAGAGAGAGAGAGAGAGAGAGAGAGAGAGAGAGAGAGAGAGAGAGAGAGAGAGTTGAGGGACTGGTTAGAGAACCGAGAGTGAAGGGGTGCAGTGAAGCAAAATAAAGCCAAGATAAGGATGATAAGAAACACAGACAATAAAAACTAATTCTAAGTGGCCCACGTGAAGATAACAGTGAAGACTCCAGTCAAAGGTAGTGGTAAAATGCTAATTGAGATAAGAAGTAATTTGTCATATCTAAATGGTTATCTCTTACTCATTCCCTTTTTTGATCGTTCATTGCTTGGTCATTTAAATAAAAGGAGTACCACAAAACATTGCCCACAACAGAGAAGTGAAAATTCCACATCAAAATACCCACAAAAGATTGCCAACAACAGAGAAAGGTGAAATTCCGTATCAAAATACCCACAAAGATTGCCCACAACAGAGGAAGAAAATTACATAAAATACCCACAAACGGTTGCCCACAACAGAAGGAGGGGAAATTCCATGTCGGAATACCCACAAAAGATTGCTCACAATAGAGGAAGGGAAAATTCAACATAAAAATACCCACAAAAAGATTTCCCACAACAGAGGGAGGGGAAAGTCAGCATCAAAATACCCAAAATAGATTGCCCACAACAGAGAAAGGGGAAATTCAGTATCAAAATACCCACAAAATATTGCCCACAACAGAGGAAGGGGAAAGCCAATAACAAAATACCCACAAAAGATTGCCCACAACAGAATGAGGGGAAATTGCATATCAAAATACCAACAAAACACTGCCCACAACAGAGAAAAGGGAAATTCCATACCAAAATACCCACGAAACGTTGCCCATAACAGAGGAATGGTAAATTCCACATCAAAATGCCCACAATACATTGCCCACAACGCGAGGTGAAATTCCATATTAAAATATTGACAAAACCATTTCCTACAGAAGACACCGGTATCGGAACAACACAAGTAAGCACAATTTGCTTTGATACATTTAGTCTTTATGTTTTTTATGTCTATAGATCGATAGCATTGCTATCGTTATCCAGCCCATTCCAGCCTCTGTCATAACTGACCCAAAAATACAAATTCGGAACGCTGCATAACGTCTCTTGGATCGGGAATTGCTAGTGAATAATATATATATATATATATATATATATATATATATATATATATATATATATATATATATATATATATATATATATATATGTGTGTGTGTGTGTATGTATGTATATATTAGCAACTCCCGATCCAAGAGACACTACGCAACGTTCCGATTTTGTATATTTGGGTCAGTTGTGACAGAGGCTGGAATGGGCTGGATAACGATAGCTATGCTATCGATCTACAGACATAAAGACTAAATGTATCAACGCAAATTGTACTTACTTCTGTAGCGCAGATACCGGTGTCTTCTGTAGAAAATGGTTTTATGAATATTTTAATATGGAATTTAATATATATATATATATATATATATATATATATATATATATATATATATATATATATATATATATAATATATATATATATATATATATATATATATATATATATATATATATATATATATATATGACAAAAAACAACGAGTGTGTTAACATTATAAACTTTGTAAAAGTAACCATAATATTGGAATCAGCGCAAAGAAAACCAGCGCAACCTAGATCATATAAACCTCAAGCAAACTTCGCATTATGCACAAAATCAGTCACTTTTATATTTACTCTAAAACATAAACAAATATACAACAGGTGTGTAAAAATATAGGATTAGCATTAAAACTGGTGGCTAGGTAAGAGGATTAAATTTTTTTAATCTAATAATTGATTTCAAACTCTTCGGCGAGAAACGCCTTCGGTGGGAAAATTGCAAGAGTTGTTTACAGGGAATTCCAATCCCAGCTCAGTATGCATGCATGTATGTATGTGTGTGTGTATATATACATATATATATACATATACATATATATACATATATATATATATATATATATATATATATATATATATATATATATATATATATATATATTTATATATTTAACCATTTTATATATTTCCATATACTCTCTCTCTCTCTCTCTCTCTCTCTCTCTCTCTCTCTCTCTCTCTCTCTCTCTCTCTCTCTCTCTCTCTCTCAGTGAAATACAGAACTATTTTACTGAACTTATACCTTTAACATCAAGAAACGGAAAATACCTGTCCAATAAATGTAGCATTTACTTTTGACCTTCGGGCCTCTCGATCAATCAGGAGTGTTCAAAAAAATAAAAAATGTATATACTTAAAGCAAAAAAAAATGTACTGTATGAATGCCTGGAATTCCAGGAACAAGGCTTTTCTGGTAATCAACTGAAATGCCTTTTCACGAAGTCAGTAGAGTACACATATTTCGAGATTTATTGATAGTATTTCTTAATTAAAAGAAAAGAATTTTTTTTACATTTAATAAAGATTAAATTGAAAAAAGCACTATTGTGACCTGCTTCGATGTAGAACACAAATGAAGAATACTAATTGGCAGGTAAGTTTTCCAGAAAGATTCGTGCTTTTGATTACCATTAGCAAAACGTAAATGGAAAATATAAGGTCTCTTTATCACCCGCTCGGGCGTGAAATCCAACTCAGGAAACTAGGTCGAAAAAGATGTGTGTGTGTGTGTGTGTGTGTGTGTGTGTGTGTGTGAACAAGAGAATTTTTTAAAAGCAAACAATTAGATAACGAAAAATTAAATGGACGCCAAAGGAGAGAAAAGAAGATACGCATTTCCTCGAAAGGTTAGGAAGAGGCTTTGTAAATATCTTAAAGAACATTTTCTTTGACTAGTATTTATTTTACCATTACAGCATCACATGGGTTAAATAGGCCTCTGTATGCACGTCTGTTAGTCTGTCTCTCTCTTCCAACAAACGGTATATAAAAAAAATAACTAACAACGAAAGAAAGAGAGAAGGCAAAATGGCCTTTCAGGCCCATAACAACTCTGGAATCCATTTCATGGAAAAAGTACAACAATGAGGGATATTCATAAAAGGCATTTAAGATTCAAATGTCAGGTCCAATGTTGGAATGAAAATGGCATCCTATGGCTGGAAAGCATATACGGTAAAGGCCAGACAGATGATGACCTTTTCACGTACAAAAATATAATTCTACAAATCAAATATATATGTTGCTTTAATGCACACAGTAAGGAAAATTCATACGTACTTATATATATATATATATATATATATATATATATATATATATATATATATATATATATGTGTGTGTGTGTGTGTATGTATGTATGTATGTATGTATGTATGTATGTATGTATGTATGTATGTATATATATATATATATATATATATATATATATATATATATATATACATACATACATACATACAAACACACACTTATACACAAAACATAAAAATCATTTTCGTATGTGCATCCTTATATCCCAATATGATACTTTTCATAAAGCATCTGACAGTGGAAAAATGTAAAATTCGCGTAAACTTACCAGGATAATCATTTAATGCTCAGATTGAAATCGGGTTTAAATATTCATGGCTTAATTTTTATTACTGCAGAAATCAAATCGACAGACTGTGAACTATAAAATTAAAAAGGCTTATAAACAAAACAAACAGTTGATCGTGAATATTTTTTTTCGTAAAACTAGATTGAAACGTTTATTTTTTTCATTTGCAAAACGTTTTCCATGTAACTCCAGACCGGAGCAAACTGCTGCGAAATTTTGTCACAAAAATTGAAAAACTACGGAAAGAATTTACCGAAAAGAGAGAATACCATAGGCAAAATTCAACTCGCTGCAAATTTTAAAAGAAAATAACAATAGTCGAAGTGCGCAATAAATGTATCATGGATTTTGAGCATCAATTCTGACAGAAACTACAAATCCCCACTTTTACCCTTTTTTTTATTTTATTTTCATTTTTATTTTTGCTATTCAAATGACCACAGCAAAATGAAAACTCCGGAAAAGCTTTGCAAGCAAAATTAGAATAGAAGAATCATATTGGGGTAGCGCAGTGTTCCAGGGTTGGCATAAATCAAAGCAGATGAAAAATATTTTGTTAGAAATCGGCTTTGCAAATTATTACCAAAAAGGTGAATTGGTAACCGAAAGCTTGTATATTCAAGGAATGGAAACGTTGTTCATTTGGGAATTTTAAATAAATAAAGCATTGGGACTCGTGCGCCAGAGATGCATATAAAAGTTATAAATGAGAAGGATTCTTGCGGGCATAAATGACCAAATATTACGATTTCAAAATGCAGTTCCACCTCAAAAAGTAAAATACGTTTTGTATCAGTTAACGATGCTTATAAATAATATTAATTTTACATTTCGTTCCTAAATCTAATGAAAAACAAAATAATCCTTATCAGAGCAAGCCAGAATAACCGTTAACAACAAAAGCGTTCCAATCTCTTATGATAATGTAAAATTGCAGTCATTTATATACAATGGGATGCGAAGAAACTTTAATTTATGAATATCTTTAACCATACTCTTTTCATTTTTAACATCATGTTACAGTTCAAAAACTGAATTATTAGGTTTACACTAACGTCCTAACATTGTCCTTTGGCAACGTTCTCACTAGTACGTATACCATTATGTATAATTTTGTAATTACTGAATAGACTGACTTCAAATTTTGACAGCTTTCAGGATCTGATTAAATACATTTTCTTTATAAATTCAAAGAGAATATAAGGAAAATAATTTTACTAAAATTAGATATCTTGACCTGTCAGACATTTCTTCGCAATATTCAGGTCTCACAATCTGCTCTGGAAATATTCATTTAATACTGTCACCAAATTTATAAAGAAATATACGTAAAATTTAGAGCATCTATAAATACGAAGTTAATCCATTTAATAATAACAAAAATATACTGATCAAGACATGTCAGGAAGGCAGTGTATATACTTTCATCATCTAATAGTTTCCTGTTTTCAGTTCTGTGTTACTTGGACAAGCAGGAAATTATTTTGATTGCTGTTACTCTATGTACCTTATACTTTCCCAGAATAACGATAACACTAATACCGTATGAATATCATCAGTTTGCTTATATCCCTATTCATATAAGTTTTCCATAAAAACTATAAAAAAAATATTACTACCAATAATTTGGTTTGACTGATCAGGTTAAATGGAGCATCAAATTAGGCCTTCAGCAACAAGATATTACGGGCAGATTAGAGAGGACGATAATAGTAAAAGATAGATCTTCCTTAATTTAATCCGTCGAAACCCAACGACTTTTAAGCAGTTTTAATAAGACAAAAAAAATCCCCAATCAAACGTTTATTGCGTTTAAAATAAATTACCAAAATTCACAATCACGAGACGTTATTTTCACTTATATTACAAAATAATAAAATAATAAAAACGTAATTTTCACTTTATTGTAAATAAGGGAAAAAGGCAGTCATTAAAGTAAGTATTTTTAAAACTCCAGTGAAAATATGTAATGAGCATAAATAAAAGAGGTGTGTGTGTGTGTGTGTGTGTGTGTGTGGGAACAGAGTACACTAAAAAGACGATTTATAATCAGATCTAAGAACACCAGTGAGAGAGAGAGAGAGAGAGAGAGAGAGAGAGAGAGAGAGAGAGAGAGAGAGAGAAGAGCGTCATTACAAAATGATAAATGATTCCCTGAAGTAAAACAGCGAATGAAGTGGGATGGGGGAGCTTTATAACAACATTTTCGAAAACTCTCGTTGCACCATTAATTATGAAGCAATAACTTCAAAGGGAAATGGAATAATTATCTCCTCGCTAATAAAGTAAAATGTGCAGAATTCAGCCCACTTAAAAAGGGACACCAGAATATGAACTAACTATTTGGTGTCACGTATGAGAGAATATATGCAGTAAACTCACACAGTAAACTCGTGCTTTGGATTTGCTGTTTATCCTGAAATTCATTTCGCATAAAAATTAGTAGTCCATCGTGCCAGAATTCCCTCTGTAATAAGCTAGAGAGAGAGAGAGAGAGAGAGAGAGAGAGAGAGAGAGAGAGAGAGAGAGAGAGAGAGAGAGAGAGAGAGATTCGAAAACTGTTTTCAGATACAAAATAAAATCTCTTTGGGTCACAGAATCTAATACCATAAGGATCATGAACGCTTTTGTGTAAATATGTTAACTTAAGTTAGTAAGCCTCTTTCTAAACATGCTACGAAATCTAACAAAAAATAACACGGATAGCTGAATTTCTTTAAGATTAAGCCTAAACTATCTCTTCAAAACCAAGAGGGTTACAGAATTATTTAACTACAAAATGTTCAAGCAAGGTTTAAGAACACAAAGACTATGGTAGCCTTTTCTACCCTGCCAACGATTACTTAAGTGGTGACAAATTCTTATTTAATCTTTGACCCCTAAATACGCCCCTTGACGAAGTCTTTATCTCTTATATTTCACAAGTTATTGCTATGGTTTAAATTCTTGTATGATCTCTGACCGCTGAGGATGACCTTGACATTGAACCGCGGGTCTTCCTCTACAATATACTGAACTTCTATTACCCATAGATGATGTGAAATTTGAAGTGTTTTAACTTGAAAATATTTCTAATTTTAATGACTTACTAAAGTTTAGCCTTTGGGAACGAAGGCCATACATCACGTGGACAAACAAACAGACAAAAAAATACTGACAAACGGATAGGAACAGACTGATAGATATGTCAGTAACTAAAGCCTCGACTATAAACCGATGTCATAAAAAAACTTATCAATCCAGTCAAAAACTTAACTGACAAATTTCCATATTACCAGGAAAACGTCAACCTCATGATTTCACTTTTAACAGAACATGACGCCAACAAGATTTTAATAAAAGGTTATAAAAAGCGATTCACGTCATCACAAAGGACTTTTTTTTGTTTAATCTTCGCCACCGACATCGTGTAAGAGATTTGAAGTCTAGCTAAAGAGCAAAGTAATATGGCTATAGAAGCTATACTAAAGAACTAAGGAATGGGAGGTTTGAGAAACAGATAAAAAACGTACATATTTCTACCACTGGCTTTAAAGATGTTAAATATTTCGCAGGCTCTAAATTCTGGATTCTTCAGTGCTTATTCGCAACATGATAATTATATAATCAGAGGCAACAGACTTTAAATTAGCGAAAGAGGATTTTTCCATTACAGTTCAAAAGTTTTCAAATGTTTTAGTAAGTGTGTTTTTGAGTTTATAGTTGCCTGATAAAGCACCAACGGTATCTCTAATCTCAATTATTCGACGGAATGATTTAGTTACGTTTTTCTAAACTTCTGCGAATATAATGTGTCTTTAAATATCACTTTTATCGTTCTGAGAAATATCTAAATCTCAAAAATGCCATAGGAGGGCATTCATAGGAGAAAGCTTAAGTAAAAAGTACAAACATAAAACCTTAGAGTCGTGTGAGATTTAGTATTTATTAAATTCTTTGACATTTTTTGTCCCTTTGACTCAACTCTGGCATGAATTTCATATTTCTCTTTCTAATTTAACAAGGGAAAATTAAACCCTGAAATGAAACACAGTGAAGATCCGAACATACAATATAACCATAAAAATAATGTGATATTTCTTACAGTCTGACTGAATATAGAATTTAGGACAGAGGCCAAGCACTGCAGCCTATGAGGTCAGTCAGCGCTGAAACGGAAACTGACAGTAAAAGGTTTGGAAGGTGTAACAGGAGGAAAACCTCACAGGTGCACTATGAATCAATTGTTAGGAGAGGGTAGAAAATAAGATGGAAGAGAATATGAAAGGAGGTACCGTAAAAGGAATGAAAGGGGTTGCAGCTAGGGGTCGAAGGCACGCTGCAAAGAACCTTAAGCAATGCCTAGAGTGCACCTCATGAGGTGCACTGACAGCACTAACCCCCCCTATGGGGGATATTTCTTATACAAGATAGTGAATATTCGTACACCTACCAACCAGACACGATGTGCTATTTCTTATGTATTTGTCTCAAAGAAGGAAAATTAACCTTAAAGATAAGGAAGATTCATACGTAAGATTTAAATAAAAATAAAGGGATATGTCACATAGATTTAAATAAAAATAAAGTGATATGTCTTATAGATTTAAATAAAAATAAAGTGATGTGTCCTATAGATTTAAATAAAAATAAAGTGATATGCCTTACAGATTTAAATAAAAATAAAGTGATATGTCTTATTGATTTAAATAGAAATAAAGTGATCAGTCTTACAGATTCAAATAAAAATAAAGTTATATGTCTCATAGATTTAAATAAAAATAAAGTGGTATGTCTTATATCTTTAAATGAAAAGAAAGTGATACGTCTTACGGATCTACATAAAAATAAAGTGGTATCTCTTAATTTCTAACTTTTGACTAGCGTAAGAAAAAGAAAAACAGTACGCTAAATTGCCTCCATGAAAAAAATTCTATACAAAAAACATTCAGGGAACGAAAACTGACAAAACCAAAAATCTCAAAAGCCAGACCATTTCCCTAAAAAAAAACACAAACCTTTGAGGCAAATGCTTCCTTTAATACCTAAAAGCCCTGTGCATTACAGAATAAAAGAGAACCATAACTGGGAAGTATCTGCATTTGCTCTCCTGGTTTGCTTTTAATTTTGGAAAGAGTCTGTTCCTGGTCTTGAAACTTCTTGGAATGGTAAAACGGTAACGTTGGATGATGCTTATTGCATAACGAATGGAGGTATACGAGTATAACCAAAGATGAATTAGCGAGAAGGGGGAATAAGAAATAGAAGTAAATACTAGAATTCATATATATATATATATATATATATATATATATATATATATATATATATATATATATATATATATATATATATACATATACATATATATACACAAATATATACAGTAAATACAGTACATATATATATATATATATATATATATATATATATATATATATATATATATATATATATATATATATAAAAATGATGCTCTTTACGTCAAGCGGCTTTGGAAGCAATAATTTTAAAACGATGATCATATATAAATATAAAAGTAATACAGTACTATGTCTAAACTCTCAATCACAAAACGTAGACAGCGCAACTTCCAAAAGACAGAAACCTAGCTTAATCACGAGAGCAACAACCAAACTTATCCGAAATAGAAAGACAGCTTTCTGATAAAAGCGACCAATGAAATGGGCGTGTCCGAACAGTACTTCCATGAAAGGAATACCTTGGTTACCTTTGTGACGCTCTGAGGAAAACGGCCCTTTGATACTAAGCTGGAGGTAATGGACTGTAGCTTACCTATAGAGAAAGAAGGAAAGAAGGAAGGGGATGGGGATGGGGAAGAGGGAGAGGAGGAAGAAGAGGAGAAGAAAAGGAAGGAGGAAGGTAAGAGAGGAGAGTATGACAGAATGGAGAATCTGTGTCCACTGATGCCTGGTACTGATGGATGTCAGGATATGTGAGAACGATTTACCAAATACATTTCCATAAATAAAGCCTATCGGTTCTCCAAACATCAACAGTTTCATAACGGACGTTAGCTTTTCAAGTTAACTTTTAATATGACTTAGATATTACGAATAAGGTGTTCAAATAAACACATTATAACGGCGGAGAGAATCGACAGCCCAACTGAAGAAATTATTATTGCTCAATGATCTTTAGAGGCACATAGTTTTTCATTAAATATTTTGTCCCCATTATTGTTAAATGTCATATTTCGGATAAATAGATAAAGAAAACATACAACAGTTCATTGAAAGGACAACAGTTTTCTCTTACGAATTAAGACGTATAGGTCAGTACACTCGCACTATAGTATATGTACAGTATATCTTATCTACTGTACATTATATATATATATATATATATATATATATATATATATATATATATATATATATATATATATACTTATACTGTATGTGTATATATATGTACAGATGTGATATCTATATATATATATATATATATATATATATATGCATATATATATATATATATATATATATATATATATATATATATATATACACCAAAGTAATAGATAATCCTCCGAACATGGGAACCAGCCAGTCATCACCGCATTGAACGCGCAAGGCAGCCTTAAGGTAAACACAGACACAGACACATGACGTGTATTCTACTGTGCAGCTTTCACGTCACTAAAGAGAGGGATTCTCTTTACGGGTAGTCAGCTTCATCCCATACAGAATAAGGACGACGGAAACGTGGACATGGTTCTAAATGGCTTCAGAGAAGAGTTTATTTCAATGAGTTCGCTCGAGCCAAAGGGGATGAGAACAGTAAATGGTTGGATTCGGGAAAATTAAGGAAAAAATAAAACTCCGTGCGGATACCTTGAATGGGCTGGAAACATAGGGAGATGCGTTGTACTTGTGCTCTCTCTCTATGTATATGTATGTGTATATATATATATATATATATATATATATATATATATATATATATATATATATATATATATATATAAATTTCTGACTCACTTCAGGATCGAACCCAGGTCTTTCAATTGAAAGACCTGGGTTCGATCCCGAATTGAGTCAGAAATTTATTTCTGTTCCACACGTGATTGTATGTAGATTATTTCTAACATACATATATATACATATACATATATTCATATATATATATATATATATATATATATATATATATTGAAATGTATACATACGAATATATTTCTCATTCTCTTACTCTCATACAAACTCGCGCGAGCGGACATGCACATACTATGCATATTGAATGTAAACACTGCACTATCGTGACTATCAGGTGAATAATTGAAATGAAACACGTTCTCTCTCTCTCTCTCTCTCTCTCTCTCTCTCTCTCTCTCTCTCTCTCTCAGAACATCTGCAAAGGCACGAGGGAAAACGTTTCAAGAGGCTCGCCGAAAACCATTTTCTGGGTCGTATCCTGGAAGCATTCTAAGGGGTTTCCAGGAAGGGCGGAAGCCATTAAAATCAATCCAGACAACTTCCAGATATCCTTTTTCATTCCTTTAACATTTTCATTGAAATTTAAGTTATCCGGATACTCTCCTTCACAAAGGAGCACCAATAAAAAGCTTAAGCTAAAATTAAGGATGATAAATTTGCGATGAAAACAAAAATGTAAATTTTTCTAACTGTTATATTTTTCTAATGATAATCAGTTCTTGAGTAAAAAATACACCTTTCATTTTCGCTACCGTTTCTTTCCTATCTATAAAAAAGATGACTGTGATAAGTATCCATATTACTGTAATGGGTACTAGTTTTTCAGTCGGCTTTTTCATTACTTTTATCGTGAAGACAACAGCTGTTATATTCTTGGACATCAACCTTTGGTTTATTTACTTAACATTTTTTGTTCTGCCAGCCAACCGTATTTCCACAATTAGTTTCCATCATAGATCAAGTTAGCTTTCTAATCAAGTGATTTTTCCTACATCCTTATATGAGTATGAATTAGCATTCTTAAGTCTTGCTCGGGAGATCAGACAAATATAAATAGAAATAGATCCCAACATTTCCACTCAATAGCCTAATGATCACACTCACATATATACATATGTATATATACATATTACATACATATATATAAATATATATATAATGTATATATATAATATATATATAATATTGAAATTACCTACTTCCCAAATAAATTGAAATGATTAAACGGGGAATAAGCACAACTGTGGAAATTTCATTCTGGAACGACTCTTATAACTTTTAACTTCAGATTAGGTGTGAAAGATAAAATTAATTCAATCCTTTTCTCATGCAGATTTTAAACGCATTTTTGTTGTTGAAATATGCAACGCCATCAATTCTATATAGAGTGGAGTTGATGTTGATTCGGAAATAAGCAAGAAAAAAAGGGAAAATAAAAATTCTGAATGAAACTTAAAAAAAAAAAAATTGAATATTTGGAACTGGTATAGTTCTCAATATGGTATTCAAGCTCACGTGAGGAATTCTGCTACTGCTCTTGTAAGGAATACTGCTTCTACCAAGTGAAAGGTACACCTTTAAACTCACCTACAAATCATAATTCATAATTCCTGGAATTTTCAAGAGTCAGGCATATGCGTCTGGGGATTATTTAAACTACGACAGGTTACATTAAGTGTGACTGCAAGTATTATGGACCTTTAAGCTTTATAAATGGCTCCTCTGAGACGGGATTCTGGCATTTTGAAACATGCGTTGTTTACATAGAAATGCATTTGATAGCTATTTGCCTCTTAGATATGGGATACAGGGTGTACGGTTTTTGATAAAAAAAAAATACTTTACAATCAGTCTTTATCTAGATATGAATATGTTTAATATATAAAGTAACTGACAGTCGTCAAATATATGTTCTTATACAATTTATTTAATTATATATATATATATATATATATATATATACATACAGATATATATACAAACACAGACATATATTTGCATCGTGTGTGTGTGTATGTGTGTACTTGTGTCAACTCTACAAATATCGACTTTGAATAAAAGAATTAATAACTAACCTAATTCATCTGACGGGAACAGAAAAGAATACACAGGCTTAAGGTAATTAAAAAATTTCTCTCTTTCTTATCCTGACGTACATAACCTACCACGCATCTCCGTTGTTGACACAAAACACTTCTCCCTTCATTACCGCTCCCCAGTAAAGTGTATTACTCTATAAGGCTTTAATCCCTTAACTTGAAGCCACCGCACGTGAAGTCGTTTTAAGAAGAAAAAAAATTGAGCTAACCCATTATCTTCACTTCCTGAAGATGACGCAATTTCCTCCGGGACTTTCCCCCCATTTCCTCTTTTGTTATGATTAAATAAGCATTTTTCTTTGCCGCATATGAGCCATATGCATTATCAAGAAGTTTTGAGATGTCGATTAAGTCTTCGTTACATCTCTTAGGGTTTTTATGTTCCTTAACATCTTATGAGAAATTACAGCAATGTGTGTTAATTTTACATCGTGAAGATGTGATGTTTCTCGTAAAACTCTAGAGATGTTGGTTAAGTCTTCTTACTACAGCAACATCTTAGTAGGTTGATTTTTCGTAGAATTACGTCGCAAAAGACAAACAATATCATATTATTATAGCGTAAAGATGATTCAGTTTTTATTAGAGAGAGAGAGAGAGAGAGAGAGAGAGAGAGAGAGAGAGAGAGAGAGAGAGAGAGAGAGAGAGAGAGATTGCTTTAAGCTATTGCTTTAAGCTAGTATCTCTTTCCTCTATGTAAGTTTAAAGTAGATTTTTTTTTTAGCGACGTAAGAGACTGAACCCTATCCACCATTAAATGGAAATCTTCAATAGACTTCATTCCCCTAACGGAAAGGCAGAAATGCATCTTAAATGTATCATTTTCATTGACGCATTGGTATCGACAACTGAAGGAGCTTCTAATCGTTATTAATAACATCGTTATTATCCCCAGCCTCGTAGTGAATATAATGCAGTGTTTGAAATATGAATGCTGGAATAGTGTATGAAGAGGATGGTTCTTTAAAGTAGCAGACTAGCTTATTTTGTGAAGAAATCAATTAAATTAAATAATATTTCTTGGAATAAAGATTGTTTTAGAGAGTCTAAAAAATAAAAGAGGCTTATTTTACATGTTGATGAAGTTCAAGTGGGACGAAATAACGACCGTCGCCACGATTAGGAATGGGGAAGGTAGCCGGGGTTCATACTCGTCGCGACTCCAGTTTACGCAATCCAATCAATCATGATATTAGTTTTAAATCAGGAACGGAAGTGTAGAAATCAACACAGAAAATGAAAACAGTGCAATGGAGGTGATTTCGTTAGAACCTTGTAATGATCATTGTTAATTAAAAACACTTTAATAGGAAACTACAATTCAGTATTCGGACTACTATATGATTAAAACCTTTGAAGAAAAACAGATGTTGAAGTATAAATATGATATAAAGCATTACCCTAACAGTCCACTCCCCCCCACCAACACCTCCATTCCACACGTCCCCCCCATCCCCCACCCCCCGCGCCCCCGGGAATCCTCATTTGGCATTCCGGGCCAAAAGCAGTAAAATATGAATGCCGTTCTCCAGCAATGATTCGAGGCTGTCTGATGAGTTTGGCTATTATCGTTCGTCTGGCACCTCTCGGATATAAATGTATAAATTTCACACTTTTGCGATTGCTAACGAACGCGACCTAATTAATAGATAGATCACTTAATTTTCGCCGGATTATGAATGATAATGAAAATGAGTCCTCTGTGAATACGGGTCATGCGTGAAAGAGGGGGAGGGGGGTGTAGGGTTACGAATTGGCAGCGCTCTAGTCTTTTATCGTCACATCGAGAGAAAGTCCAAATTGGCTAAATGTATGCATAGATAATTCTGCTGACTCTCTTTCGTTGCCAAAGACTGCGTGAACGTAACTGGATTTGCTGATGAGAAAATTGGCTCGTAAAGGTATGCAATTTACTTTTTCATTTTGGGGGGCGTTACAAAAGCAGATCTGAATGGGTTTTCACCTTGTCAGTGAACGAAAGTTTACATACGCTCACAGTAAGTTTAATGAAATGAGAGCTAACATTAATGTTTGAAAATAAGAAATTTTTTTATGTATATAAAAATTAAAGTAGAAATGAAGAGCAAGTGACTTTGCCATGTGTTGAAGTATTTAAAGTATTTGAACTGAATAGAATAGCTATCATTCTATTGTTCAGAATCCGAATTCCGAAAGTTCAAAAGAAAATTAAACTCCATTCGGATATGTAACAAAGACATGCCGACTTTTGTATCCCAAACAGAAGCAAAGCAAATTCATTAAGTAAGCAATCCAGACAACAAAAACAATATGAATAAGTAATTCGCAGTCAAAATAGTAAACGGGAATGCTGAGCGAAATTTTTAGGAAAAAAAAAAAAATAGAAATTTTTAGGAAAAAAAAAAATAGATATGATTAAAAACAAAGTTAATAATAAACAATGAAAAACTCAACTTCAAAAAACGAAAATAAAAGAAAAAACAAAACAAAAGCGAAGGAATGAAAGAGAGACACAAATAACTAGACTCCCGCTATGGGTTGGGCACACACAAGGCCAAAGGAACAAGTTGTTTTGATATTGTTTAATCAAGTTTGGTCCTTTCGCGATGAAAAGCAATCAGCGGAACAAACTGGGCTCATCTCCGGCCTCGTGTCGCAACTGTCAAGTCAAAACGCTGCGTGTGCTTGCACAGTGCGCTTGCATGTAATGACATGAATAACTAAAGTAGGCTTATATAATTTGTACGTATGAGATCCATATACACTATATACATTTGTGTGTGTGTTTGGGTGTATGTTTGTAATGTCCACATAAGGGTACTTTACTTTAATGGTAGAGCACTGGACTGCTATTTGCAAGGTCCATCGAAGCTCTACTTTTCAGGGGCCATCCTTCTAAAATGACATATATATATACATATATATACGAGTATATATATATATATATATATATATATATATATATATATATATATATACACAGTATATATATACCTTCTAAATGATATATATATATACAGTATATATATATATAGTATATATATATATATATATATATATATATATATATATATATATACATATATATATATATATATATATATATATATATATATAATATATATTACATATAGCAGTAAATATAACAGACATTACAGCAAAATGAAAGCTCAAGAAATGCTGAGCATCCTTTTAGCTCTGGTGTGGAAGGTCAGAGGTAATTGTTTCCTCCATAGAATAATAAGAAACTGATGAGCTAAAGAACCCAGGACAGTGCCTGCCTAAATCTAATGAAACAGGGGACAAATTCGATGATTGCCATGTAATACAGATAGACAGATAGATAGGTAGATAGATAGATAGATAGATACATTCGTAAATATTTACAAAAGTGGTGAAAAAAAATGGAGTAACCCATCGCTACGGACCTTAATTATAAAGAGAATGCCAAAATCGTATTTGGAAAATATAAAATGAACCTACAAAAATGATAAACAAGACAGGTGTACTAAATAAGCTAAATCTAGCTTAAATGGTGCTTCAAAAATCTGTAACCTTGTCCAGGTAAAAAAGATAAAGACTAAATATCACCAATAATATCTAGGGCAATTGTAAAACAAAATTAACCAAACGAATAACCCAAATAAATCAATTTCTTTCACAATGAAGCATGATAAAGGATAAAGCAACAGATTGTTGTTGTACATTTTAATCTAGTTGGATCCGTTGGCAATCAAAAGCAATCGGTGAGACTGACTGCTTTCATCTCCGATCCTGTAGCAGCCTTGTTAGCAGCCATGACATAAGAAATAACTATACATGTAAATATATATATAGATATATATATATATATATATATATATATATATATATATATATATATATAATATACTGTATATATATATATGTATATATTATGTGTGTATGTGTGTGTGTACTTATATACATATAGACATGAGTGTATGTGTGTGTATGTATATATATATATATATATATATATATATATATATATATATATATATATATATATATATATATATATATATAAAATAATCTTTTGTTTTTGTTATAAAAGAGTTTCTCCAAACAGGGTGTTATTCCCAAGGATTAAGGATAATACTCAATGCCCCACTCGCACATCAACAGCTGAATATTGGATGAAATCCCAGAGCAGAAAATTTCCATCACATTAGCCAATTCACATTCCTACACAAGAGGCATATCAGCAGCACGTCAAAGCCCCTACATGCACAGCACCATGCAGAGAACCATTTATTCTTGCTCTCTCTTTCACTTCCTGGATGCTGAAGTCCTTCCTTTCCATTTCTTCATCTATTCCATCTTTCCTGCATTTTCGAAATCTTCACCACCTCTTTCTTCCTAACACTTATAAACTTTGAAGCCTTTTCACCAACCTATCACACTCCCATTCTTGTGACATATCCGCACCATCTAGAAAAAATTTATGCATATTTTCACCGACTCTTGCTTCTATTTCTTATGAAGTAACTTCATATCTCACACCATTCAAAATCCCCTTAGACTATATATAGAATGAAAACACAGCAAACTCATTTTTTTACAAGAATGGCAATGTTCATATAAACTCATTATTTTCCGCAAGAGGGTTAGGAGTTAGGTCACAAAATATTATATTTTCCTTTTAGGGTCACGCAGCCGACTGCATCAAAATAATGATGAAGAATGCAAGGGTCGTGACCCCAACTTCTGCATTAAATTGCAGTTTCTTATGCAAATGAGCCGAGCTTCGGAAACAAAAAGATTTATTTTAATCTGTGTAATTCTGCTCCCTGTGATTTCGTTTCTGTGTGTTTTTTACGTTTTGTTGGTGTAAAGTATATATCCGTACTGGTTTTGCGATTTATAGTTACTGAGGCATACACTGAAGTGTTTCAGTGAAGTAATACACTCAAACATATGAACTGTCCATGTGCATGAACTGAAACAAAATGTAGAATTATCGATAGTTTTTTTTTTTTTTTTTTTTTTGGGGTTTGGATGGGCGTTAGATATGGGAAGGGGAAAAAGTAACGATAATTTAACCCCCTTCACTCAGGAAATGAGGAAATGCACCTTCTCGGGGAACTCAGAAAATTTCCTTCCCACAGGAACTGTGACAGTGTCACTAAACAGGAACTCGGGAATTCCCTTCCAACAAGAACAAAAAGAAATTCCCCTTCTGTCAAGAACTGAAAAAAAATCCACTTTACCAGTAATGAAAATAATTCCCAATCATTCAGGAACTGAAAAAAATGCCCTCATATCAGAAAATAATAAATTCTTTCTTACAGAAAAAAAAATCCCTTTCCCACAGGAACTGAGAAATTTCTTTTCCCACAGGAATTTAAGAAAATCTTCTCTCCACAGGAACTGAAGAAATTCCACCTCCCGAAGGAAATGAAGATATTCCTTTTCCAGCAGAAGCTGATGACATTGCCCTTCCCACAGTAACTGAAAAAAATTCCCCCTCCCACAGGAATTGAGGAAATTCCCCTTCCCACTGGAACTGAAGAAATTCCTCTTCCCATAAGGAGTGAAAAAATCCAGTGCCTCAGTAACTAAGGAAATTCCCCTCCCCACAGGAAATGAAAAAATTCCCCTTCCAGGAACTGAGGAAATTCCTCTTCCCACTGGGAGTGAAAAAATCCAATTCCTCAGGAACTGAGGAAATTCCCCTTCCTACAGGAACTGGGGAAATTCCTCTTCCCATAAGGAGTGAAAAAATCCAATTCCTCAGAAATTGAAGAAATACTCTTTCCCACAGGAACTGATGAAATTCCACTTCCCACTGGAGCTGAGGGAATTCTCCTTCCCACCAGAACTGAGGAATTTCCCATAAGGGGTGACAAAATCCAATTCCTCTGAAACTGAGGAAATTCCCCTTCCACAGGAACTGAGGAAACTCCCCTTCCTGCTGGGACTGAGGAAATTCCTCTTCCCATACGGAGTGAAAAAAATCCAATTCCTCAGAAACAGAGGAAATTCCCCTTCCCACAAGAACTTGAAAAACTTTCCATTTCCTCAGGAACTGAGAAAATTCCCCTTCCCACAGGAACTGAGGAAACTCCCCTTCCCACAGGAACTGAGGAAATTCCCCTTCCCACAGGAGCTGAGGAAATTCCCCTTCCCAAAGGAAGTGAAAAAATTCATTTCCTCTGGAACTGAAGAAATTCCCCTTCCCACTGGAACTGAAAAAAAAATTCCATTTCCTCAAGAACTGAGTAAATTTCCCTTCCCACTGCAACTGCAGAAATTCCCCTTCCCTCTGGAGCTGCAGAAATCCCCCTTCCCACAGAAACTGGGGACATTCACCTTCCTACTGAACTTGAAGACGAAAGTCCCCTTCTCCAAGAACTAAGTGGGACAAGAGCCAAAAAAATATCTAATAAGCAACGATGAAAAATGTTCGAGATCTGGGCCTCACCAGTCCTCGCCACAATAAAAACATTGCTCACACCCTTCTCCCTTTTCTAGCCATTTTTCAAAATGCCTTTTTATCTCTCTCTCTCTCTCTCTCTCTCTCTCTCTCTGTGTGTGTGTGTGTGTGAGTGTGTGTGTGTGTGTCCGCGAAGGTAATAACCCTCGAACAATGTTTCATATGTCCATTCTCGTCCTTGGAGCCGTAGGAGTGACCTAATAACGCCAGTCGCCAGTAGCTAATTTTTCTTTACGTTTTCTTAATCTCCCTTTATCTTTTACATTATAGTTCGTGTTCCACGTATTCTCGTTCCTTAAGTAAAAGGCAATGCCGAGAAATCCATATAATGAACTGAACAAGTATTTTCATCTCTATTTACTCACAGATATATATGTATCTATTTCTCAATGCTCCTGTAATATATATATATATATATATATATATATATATATATATATATATATATATATATATATATATATATATATTATATATATATATTATATATATACATTATATACACATAATATATGTATATCTTATATATATATATATATATATATATATATATATATATATATATATATATATATATATATATATATATATATATATATATATATACATTATATACACATAATATATGTATATCTTATATATATATATATATATATATATATATATATATATATATATAGATATAATATATATATATATATATATATATATATATATATATATATATATATATATATCTGGCAGTGTGTGTGTGTGTGTGTGAGTAATATGGCGTGCTATCATAACGAATAAACTACATCAAAGATATTTAGATTCCATAGGCAGAACCTGAATTTACATAAACGTTACTAAAATGATCATTGCAATCGAACCAGAAAATCATTTACACTCTCCATAATTAAGCAGGAACCAAAACTTTACGGCAGAATTTTGGCAACGAAGAATTAAAAATTCCTTCTTTGGAAGAATCTCGAATTTGAAACAATTCATAATAGCGTTAAATCACGGAGAGAGAGAGAGAGAGAGAGAGAGAGAGAGAGAGAGAGAGAGAGAGAGAGAGAG
>NC_089758.1:26684233-26691733 GCF_040412425.1 Macrobrachium rosenbergii
CTCATCCCAAGAGAATTTCAACTATTTATTTTACTCTATGGACACAAAATAGTTTGAGGAAACTGTAATGCCTAATATTTTATTGTAAATCTCTCTCTCTCTCTCTCTCTCTCTCTCTCTCTCTCTCTCTCTCTCTCTCTCTCTCTCTCTCTGCATTGCCATTTAATAATCTAGCTACAAAACACATACAAAATGAAACTCCATAAGGAGTTGAATATAAAATAGAGAAACGCTTCGCAATGGCCTCTGTTGACACACGTGCGAACAAAAGCAAGTTAAATTTTCAGCAGACAGTGTTACTGATTAATTATAACACATATACGTTTGCCATTTCTGCTTTCATTCCCATTATAAGCGCGTGCGAATACATGTATCACGCCAGAAACGAACTTTTGAAGAATAATTAATTTCAAGGCCACCTATCACAGATATCAAAACGAGAAACTTCAACAATACTGGAAATTGTTCCCACGCAAACACGAACTGTTATTTTGTCCTTCCTCATCAGATGTCGCAATATCTCGTACTTATCGCGTGGTTCCAAGACCATTTCAGCCATATTTCAAGGTTACTCATCATGCACTCACCAGCACACAAAGCGGATTCCGGTGTGACAGTGGGATGTAATAAAGTCGAAAGTAATGTTTCCTAATGGAACATTCAAACGCTGTAATGCTGCAGCTGGCAGCTGAAGGCATTTGCAACAGCAAACAAACAACGGTTTGCATTCACCGAGTGGCTGGCTTTCTGTTTGTGCAAGCAGCCTTTATTCTCAAAGGCAGTGTTCACTGAAAAACAGTACGTGAAGTTTGAAACAGATAATTGCGTAAAACTGCCTCTTCCTTTAGAACGTGAAGTTTTAAACAGACAATTACGCAAAGCTGCCTCTTGGTTCTTGCAAGCAATTTTTTTTTATTCAGACTTTAGGATAGCCAATGATGGCATAAAAAAAATCATGATTCCATCACCCAAATTGAAAAGCTTTTACACACTTGTTTCCTGATGCATGGGTCTCTCTATTAAGCATGCATTACCAGCCTACAAAGGCAAAAGTGAGTGAAATGGAGCTTGAAACTGTGCAAAAGCTCTGCAGAAATGCTCTGATATGAGCTTTTATGGCGCTGGTACCGGTCATCAAAACTTGCGAAGCATCAAACCACTTTGAAATTATGTAAATTTGTATCACAGTAAAGCTATCAGTGATTACATGAATCGTGTATGAAATGGTGTGTAGTCGCCTTTCCTAGGCATCGTATACATGGGAGGTCAACTTATCTTCAACATACAACCAAAAGTCTAGAAGGTGTGTATAAATTTTAAGCTTCAACTAAAATTCAGTGATTTCTCTCGAGCTTTAAATTTTATAATCAGTAGATCCTTCTCTCTCTCTCTCTCTCTCTCTCTCTCTCTCTCTCTCTCTCTCTCTCTCTCTCTCTCTCTGTTACCTCATATTGCAACTATTATTGTTAATCATAAAGACAAAAACGGTACAGAGTTTCTTTTATAGAAATATCTATTGTTCACAGATCATTCAGTAAAGGCATCACCAATATTCCCGAAGAATGGATGATGTTTCTCAAAAAAAAAAAAAGACAGATACACTCTCCAGTATTTTCTTCACGATCTATGCATGAACATTCTTAAAATGCTGTTCACGTAAGAAAATCAGTGGAAAATACAGTACATCACTATTTAGGTTTTGCATAATATGAAATCTTTGAACTCACTAGTGCGTTCTACATTATAATCAATTTTAAAAAGTTAGAATCATTGCAAAGACTAACGAAAAACTGACAAAAAAGTATTTCCCCCAAATAGAATAATCTTCTTCATTCTTAAGATATATCTTACAGGATTGGAGGACGCTATCAACACGATACGAATACACATCGGTAAATTCCAAATTTCCGCCTGCCATTGGTATGAACAACACCAAATGGGCAGCGGTAATGTCTCTTTTCGAATATGATATTGA
Organism: Macrobrachium rosenbergii; assembly: GCF_040412425.1. Lineage (NCBI taxonomy): Eukaryota > Metazoa > Arthropoda > Malacostraca > Decapoda > Palaemonidae > Macrobrachium > Macrobrachium rosenbergii. The sequence goes on from NC_089758.1 coordinate 26,686,209, forward strand.
CAGTTACATCACAGGGCATATTTCAAGACGGAATGTCCATAGAATGTCCTGGGTAACTTAAGATGAGACGTTCCCAGAGCAGAGCTCAATCGATCAACTCGCTATAATTTCATGTTAAAACTCAGATGACTATCTGCAACACACAGAAATGACTCCTTAAGTAAGTGCTTTACAAGACAGTGGCAATAACGCCGACTGTCGTGGCCGCAGTACTGAGAGAGAGAGAGAGACGGTGTGTGTGTGGGGGCACTTGGTATGTGTAACACTTTCCAGGAACTGCAAATGTAATAGTAAAAATCCCAATCTGCAGACAGAGCCCGCACACAATCTCAGGTCTCGCTTTAGGCTTTGTGATTTCATTACCAGAGAGTGACGTCTGCGACCTGACTCCGGTTTCATACCAGGTATTTTCTAACGCCAGCGGATTCCACTCGGGGAAGTGCCTCAAGGATTTCATTAGTGCGAGCATCATGAATTTTCACTTAAGCGCTGGTCAATATAAATCAATATATTGTTGGTGGTCTACTTAATTCTATTTAATCACATGAAAATCATTCTTTAACTAACTTCGGGAACTCCCATTCCCGAAGGAACTGGCGCGAATGCTTTTTTTTTTTCTTCAACTGAAGGAATTCCCCCCTCTCTCCGGATCCAAGATGAGAATAAAACCGTCTAATAAGCAAGGATGAAAAATGTTCAAGGAATTCTATGCCTCACCAGTCCTCGCCACTATAAAAAAAAACATGGTTCACACTCTCGTCCCAGCTCGAGTCATTTTTCACAATGACTCACTCACTCTCTCTCTCTCTCTCTCTCTCTCTCTCTCTCTCTCTCTCTCTCTCTCTGCCTCCTCAAAGGTAATAACCTTCGAACAATGATTCAATTTGATCATTCTCGTGCTTGATGTCATAGCGGCTACCTAATAACGAGAGTAAACGATATTCCTTTTCCTTTTTCTGAATATGACCTTTTCCTCAAGATTCTCGACATTTAGTCTTATTGTGAAAAAGATAATCGCGCACACACGTACGCATGTAGACACAAGTGTATTCGTACTCTCTCTCTCTCTCTCTCTCTCTCTGAAGCTTATATCTAAAATAAAATTTTATCGTTCCAAACATTAATGCGATTAAGAAGTTATTACCACAACTTTCAAAGCACCTCTCTTTCTTTCTTTATCACTCTCTTGAAAAATCACTTGTCTGATTTTCTTATTAACTCAATAAACGAAAACTGCAAACCAAGAAAAATTAAGAGAGGAAGTAACATTGCGTCAGAAACTTTTTTCAAGTTTGGTCGTGCAAGTGGAGTGAACAAATAGACTCATTAAGGGCTTATGGAGTATTTCAGATGCAATTTGGTAATAGAATTCTCATTGTTCATTAAATTCCTTTTTCGTGCTCAAAAGCTTATATAGACTTTCCAGGCAGGACCAGCCAGGAAATGCAAGAACTTCTCCATTCAACTACAGACACAACGAGAACAAGAGATCTATATTCTTTTTTTTTTACTTTCAGCTTTGTTCTTTCATAACAGGCTTAGCAACTTGGTTCTCGCTGCATAGTTAAATGATCATTTCACTCATATCACGTGATTAATAATCCTCTTGCTCTCAGCAACACAAGGCAGATTCTGCAGTTACCGCTGTGAGCAATAAAGTCGAAAGTAATGTGTCCTAATGGAACATTCGGAGGTTGTAACAGCAAGCACTAGCAAGCAACTGTTTGCATCACCCCCAGAATGGCTCTCTGTTTGTGCAAGCGGCCTTCATTATCTAAGACAGTTTTGTAGTTTATTGACGGTTGCACAAGTCAGGCTAGACCAGGGAAAAATTTACGTTCATTGCGCTTAAATTCACCAAGTGAACTTCATTATGTTAAAGGGAAACGTTAGGAAGGCCAGCATTAAAAAATTAGAGCTGTCAAGATTCCTTGGCACAAAAGGGGGAAGTTAACGTACACTTTGAATTTGTTATAAGTGTGTCAAGGTGTCATCGGATTCTTTCAGGTTTCTATTTCCCTGACAGGAACAAATATGGCAGCTGACGAGTCACCTTGCGTCAGAGCTTGATTAAAATGGAAAGAGAGAATGGATGCAAACTTAATAGCAAAAGAGATGACAAGTGACGCGCACATTACTAAATTCGTGGCGGCTAACGATTCTGAAAGTTTCCTTTACCTTGCAACGGCAACCTACCGCTAAGAACTTGGATGCACTGTGGACCAGTAGGTTTCCAATGCACGGTATTGAAATTTTCTCAATCGACGGCTGCAGCTAAAGTTCATCTAACTTACTTCATTCTTGCTGGGCACTTCGCTGAAGCGAGGTCTAGAGATTTAAAATTCCTTGCCGAAATTCGTTGACAAGGAAATCATTATCCAGGGTAATACAGAGCTGTTAACAGATGATGTTCCTATGCGTTATTAACATGATCTATATTTTTATGTACGTTCCAATTATCTTGCGTTAAAGAGGCTCTTTTTCCCTACACATGCCAGTATTTTTTTCATGCAGACCTTTCCAGTATTTCTATATTGTCTGAAAAGGCTACAGCTGATATGATATTATCCCCAAAGGGTGTAATTTAGTCACGGAAATTAAATGAACATGGTATTTCCCACGCACTCTATACGCGAGAAGGAAGTTCTCTTTAACCTTTCCTCTACATCTCAAGAAACTTCAGTCGCTACTTATACTCACACTACATCTTCAAGAGACTCTCATCACCCCTTCTATTCCACATAGACTTCATGGGACGCGTGTTGCCTTATGCGCCTTCGAATGGCCGAGTCTATATTTCGAGTACCACACGATTCAGTCTTCACCATGAAATTCTGCTCTTGCACTAGTTAGAGAATCAAAACCTTGCTGTGACTGCCATTTTAAGAGTTTCATAAATTATCAGTATCAGGTTGATAATAAGGTGTTTCGTTTCAGTATTAATTTCGGTCATTTACTGTTCTTATTTTTTAAAATGTTCCTAATGTCTTTACATTTTTAGTTTCCTGCAAAAGAAAACTATTGTGCCGGCTCTGTCGGTCCGTCCGCACTTTATTCTGTCCGCCCTCAAATCTTAAAAACCACTGAGGCTAGAGGGATGCAAATTGGTATGTTGACCATCCACCCACCAATCATCAAACATACCAAATTGCAGCCTTCTCGCCTCAGTAGTTTTGATTTAAGGTTAAAGTTATCCATAATCGTGCTTCTGGCAACGATATAGGACAGGCCACCATCAGGCTGTGGTTAAAGTTTCATGGGCCGCGGCTCATACAGCATTATACCAAGACCACTGAAAGATATATCTATATTTTCGGAGGCCTTGATTATACGCTGTAGCGGCTGCACAGAAAACTCGACTGCCCCGAAGAAACTCAGGCGCATTTTTTACTAGTTTGTTATTGTTCTCGATATTTTTTTATTGTTTGAAACACATATTAAGTGCCAAGACTTATGTATAAAAAAATATATCATTTGAACACTTAATTTCCATACTCTTCAGTGCTTCGATTTGTTTTGTATTTATGCTTATAACTATTTATAGGAAAAATATAACGATAAAGATTAATATTGTTATTTTTGATAATGAGTTATTGTTTTCAGCAGAAATTATGTGCCGAGATTTATGTATAAAAACAGTAACATCTAAGTACTTAATTTCCATACTCTTCAGGACTACATTTTGTCTTCTAGTTATGCTCATTACTGTTTATAAGAAAAAATAAAGCTTATGACATAATTATCATCAGCCTTATTATAATCATTATTAGGTGGAAACCCTCAAGATTCACTGGACGTTTGGTTTTGGATTATTGATGACTTTAGCGAGCTGACAGGTGATGATGATGGATTGGTTTTGAATTTCTATATTACAATGACGAATTTTGTAAGACTACAACAAAAAACTTTTCACCCTCCGTGTTTGTCGTATATATAAATAAGCCAAAAAATTAGAATCTAGATTATTATTATTGTTATTATTATTATTATTATTATTATTATTATTATTATTATTATTATTATTATTTCTGTTGCAAGAAGAAGCGGGTGGATGAAGAATATACTACAAAAAAGTATACTACCTAATATTGATCTTTCAGTACACTGGCCTTCAAAATACTACTACTACTACTACTACTACTACTACTACTACTAATAATAATAATAATAATAATAATAATAATAATAATAATAATAATAATAATAATAATAATAATAATAAAATGAATTAAGCGTATTCTCAGCAATCCCTCAGGCTCGTATGTAACCCCTTACCTCACCTAATCTTGAGTAACACAAAATGCAGCAATCCCTTATCTGCGCTGACGATTCGAGCAACATCATTTAGATCAAACAAAGAAAGGACTGAATGAACAGCACGACGACCAAAATAAAGAGCACCAGTTCAATGAACGTGGGGAAACTTGCCTTGACAAAGGAGACCGCAGTTACATATTATAAGAGAAGACATTTCAACTGAACCTCAGATGATGACTCCCAGACAGAGTCAGTCAGCCGTGCGACGCTGCTTCGAGATTAAAGCTCTTATGAGATTCTGCGCAGGACATAACAGAAATGCAGTCGAAGATCGGTGCTTCGGATGCAATAGCGTCCATTATCTCTGCTGCAATACTGTGCAAGACACTGCAAGCGTTGCAGCCGGCCTCAAAATGGTCTCCGTGCGAATTTGTAACCGAGAGTCCCAGCAAATCAGTTCTATGCTAACAATATCCAGCGATTTAGTTCTATATTAGCAATAAACGAAGGAAGTAAGTTGAGGCGAAAGCTGCCTTTTATTAACCTCTTTGTTTGGTTGATATAGAACCGAATACCCTCTCTTGCTTTTGTAATGGAGAGATCACGGACCATAGTTAAGAAATATATATAAAAGTTTTCTGTTCGCGCCCAGTGACTTTTCTTCCTTTACGTAGTGGAAAATCACGGTGAAAAATAAGAGATTGGTTATTGCTATTATTAATTTCCTTTTTAGATTTCTTTTGGCGGGGGTCAGGGGAGAGGGTCGGAGTAGGATTTGGGAATTCCCTCTTACTAACAAATAATTCACGAAAAGGATATACTAACATCAAAATACACCAACATTATAGATTACCGCAAAAATAATCGGAGTAAATCACTAAGCTATCAGACGTCCCAAACAAACAGCTAGTACCTCATAGATTGAAAAAGACGTTTTCCTTCAAAATGGGTATGATATGGCATGATACCATGGGTCTCTAAAAAAAACTATAAAACTGCCTTATAATACAATTTGGTTGCAAAAAGACAATACATCAGTGGAATTTCGTACAAAACCCAAAGCAATACTTTAATGTTTTCAGAACGCAATGACGATAGCTTTCGGATGATCTGATATCGTTTTAACTACCTGTTATTCAATGCATCAAATAATTACCATATTTATAGCGACGCCAGTTACACGAGTCAAGCAATCATAAGTACTTACCTTCACCAAGACGGGAGGCTCCACTTTGGGAACAACAGTCTGAACTTTAGGCACAACCTGA
>NC_089758.1:26694233-26706733 GCF_040412425.1 Macrobrachium rosenbergii
ATTCCTCGATGATGGAAGGAAGCAAGGAAGGGAGGAAAATGGGGTTCTCTTCTGATCCTTTCCTTTGTGCGCCCCTTTATCCCTTTAGTCCCTACTCCTTTATCTCTCCAAAGTGTAACTCGTTCAAGTCGACGGCCTTCCATAAGTCTCAGTGTCAACACCTTCAGTTCCTAAAACCAACAGATGTTTTCTGTTGAACCAGCCCCAAATGTTTACTTATGATTCCCAACCATTGCAGTCTGACAACATGCCACCCAGGTGCTTCCAACAGTCCTGGGTGGAAGATGTTACACGAGCAATTAAAGGGGGTGGTGTTTTGTTGTCAGGGGAAGAGATGGGGGGGTAGGAGTGAATGGGGAGGAAAATGAAGGACCCTCCAACACTCACAGTTGGAAACATTTCAATGTGGTTCTCCAGCACAAATGCAGATACATAATTAGTATGGATAATGATATTACACTGAATGATCAAGACTGAAGTTCTAAAGTACATAGTTCTCTCTCTCTCTCTCTCTCTCTCTCTCTCTCTCTCTCTCTCTCTCTCTCTCTCTCTCTCTCTCTCTCTCTAGAATCCGGGACACAAAGTTGGAGCATCAACTCCGCTCCTCCTCCACTCGAACGCCTAAAATATCGCCATGGCCTTACATAATCCCCCCTTTTTATGAATTCGAGGAGATCCAGGGCACTTAAAATCTTCTCAATTAAATTATAAAACTTTATAGTTGGTCTTCATACTTTGGAGTTTTTAAACTTCTCATAACATAATCCAGAAACGTCTCGGCGTCGACGGACGGGTTTCAGGCTGCTATATAATTCAATTTCGTGTAATTTAATTCGAGGTAATTTCTCCGTCTCGTTATTCAAATTTCATTACAGGAGGGAAAACTAAACGTAGACTTAGAGAGACAGACAGACAGACAGACACACAGACAGGAGGACTTTAGCACGATTTCCGGGGACGTCTTTCTGCATATGAATTTCTTAAGGTATGAACTGTCATCTGGTGAAGGGTTCTGACTAAACCGTTAGAGAAATTATATCAAGAATAATCCCCCTGGCGTTTAGTCTTGCAATGAAGGGTATTTATTTTTCATATATGATTTGGGCGATATTTTAACAAACGGACCAATTTCGGCTTAATGTGACAGCACTCAAATCTTTACGCTTAGAATTGCATTAGAAAAATTTACCTTCTGAAGTATCGAAACATACATACACATACACACACACACACACACACACACCAGAGAGAGACAGACAGACAAAAAAATTCCAAAAACGAGGGACAGGTTAAACTACCTTTCGCCAATAAGCCCAAGGTAGCTGCTATCCTTTTAAACGTACATGGCTTTATATATTGCACACCAAAAGCGTGCAGTAATCCTCATTTTACTCACTTTCCATTTTTATCCAAACAGCAAATTTTATTACTTTAATCGCTTCTTATGTAATTATTTTATCTGCCTTTGCAGAAAGAAAATAAAAGCTTAAGAAAGGATAAGCAACGACAGAGATGGATTTAGATCTTTCGTAGCCAAACGAAAGCACCTATTTAATTTCGAACAACGGGAAGTTCGTTGATATTACAGAACTCTACAGGAAGTAGAGGAATCCAGAGCTCTGGCAGTGAAGGGAAGAAGTTGTAACAATAGCTCTTGATAATACCCAACTTCATCGGCAGAAGTTAGGTTACAGTCTCTGACGCACTTAGAACAACTGATATGAATTATGCGAGAACATAATTGGTGTGAGATACCTTCGGCAGGAAAATGTATTCACAAAAGCGGCAAGAATCTGAATTAAAAAGAAAAAGCACGCAAAAGATCCATGCTTATGTTAAAATTGTTCAAAACAGGAGTTATTTCCTTCGTATAAGCACGGAATATGCATAACAGTGACCCAGTACAAAAAAAAAAAAAAAAAAAAAAAGACGGTTCGCAGAATATACGAGTAAAAGACATAAAACCATCATAAAAACTGGTGAATAAGGAGAGAGTTATGAAGGAACTTGTTAACGAAATGGAATGAAAAATAATGTTGTTGATTATCAATTGTTGATTTTGCACGAAAGTTCAATCCGAGAATTCTTCAGGGTATATCAGGAAAGTGATGAATCGTGTCTCCTTTATTTAATGGTCTCTAATCCCCAAAGTTTCTAATTGCAACAGAGATCTGTCCCATGACTCAATAACCTTCTACATCAGTCCCAGAGAGGAGTTACGTTTTAATGGAGCTCATTTATTGCCGAGAAGTTGCATACCCTTTGAATACGATCAAGCAATGTGCGGAAGGCCTTGAACTTTGCACCTGTTTTTGGAAAGTCTGTGAATCGACCACACTACTTACTAGCATTCTTTAATCCCTGCTAAGAATAGCAAGTATTTTATTCAGCGGTAAGATTGCTAAGCCCTGCAAAAAGAGTTGTTTCATATGCTCAAGGCAAATTATGATGCACCAAAGAGCCCCATAAAACGTCAGGGGTACCAGTACACTATGAAATTGAAGATTAGTTGAATACAGAGATTCAAGTTTGAATAAAGAGCATTATAATATTAGACCCTGAGGATAAACGAAAAAACTTCTTAATGATAGCCTTGCTTTTAATGACGTTACTGTTAGTAAGAAAATAAATAAAAAGATTATAAACCCATATCATTTACCGTGATTCTCTGCATGAAATTAGCTAATCTTAAATGAAACCTGATAGCCTTTGCTACTGAAGCTTTGAGATTTCCCCTAGAGGTATAAAGAATTTATGCTGATGTGGAAAAATTCCTTGGATGAAATGATCGTCTTAAAATAGGAAAATAACGTGTACCGCAGTACCAAACGTCTTTCAGAGAGAGAGAGAGAGAGAGAGAGAGAGAGAGAGAGAGAGAGAGAGAGAGAGAGAGAGAGAGAGAGATATTAACGAAAAATTCACTATAAGACCTTCACCACAATTGTCTGCAGACTGAGGAATCATTCATCGGTCCTTATGGTTGATTATCAGTTTTCTAACATTAGCTGACAATAATAGAAGCATAGATCTCTCTGTAAATTATTCCAAAATTCTATCATAGATGCAGCCGGATGATTTCTAGCAAAGAAGAGTCTACACTAGTGCTGAGCTGCCTGCACAGGGGTATATGAAACCCTGATTAATTAGAGGGCACCTCTATTCAGGTATAATTGTTAAAACATGGAAAACAAGAGAGAAAAGTAGAACACTTTAAGTAGCCTCGGTAATGTAGTTATTGACTTAGTAGGCTATTTTATGCAAAGGTAACATTTTTTCATGCACCATACAAAGTTTATATTAAAGAAGGTCTCCTTCAGCCGGTAGCTGTTCTTTCGCATCCACTTAAGAAGTTATGACAAAAGTTTGATAATGCAATATCGGCTCCCTGAGTAGGCTTAAACAACAGTTTCTGGAAAATTGCCTGTACTTCCATTTCATTACAGAAAACAGATGTGTGTATCCTCTTTAGGACTGTTCCTGTTGAATCTCTCAACTCTCAATATCAAAATTACGTATACATCTTATGGTACTCTCTCAGGCTTTCGTTATCAGTAAGTCTTTTGAAACATTAATAATTCTGGCTGATGGATCAGTCAATGTCATCCCTGTATCAAACCTAAAAGGCATAGATTCGAATTTTGACCAGAACATATGAAATTGCGTGTAATTCCCTTCGAACGGAATTTGACAATGAGTGGTATTCATGGTCATAAAAAATCTCATTAAACCCAAGAATAATTTGCGTCATAAACATGTTGATTAAGCCAAAGAATAATCTGGGTGGTAATCAAGTTGATTAAACCCAAGAATGATGTGGGTCATAAACAAGTTACTTACCCCAACGAATAATTTGTCATAGACACGTAAATTAAACCAAAGAATAATTTGTCATAAACACGTAAATTAAACCAAAGACTAATTTTTCATAAACACGTAAATTAAACCAAAGAATAATATGTCATAAACATGTAGATTGAACCAAAGTACAATTTTAGTCATAACCAAGTTAATTAAACCGAAGAATAATTTGGGTCATAAAGAAGTTAATTAAACCGAAGAATATTTTGGGTCATAAACAAACTGATTAAACCAAAGAATAATTTGTGTCATTAACAAATTGATCAGACAAAAACTTGATTATGAAAAACGTTGATTAGACAAAAAAAAAAAATCTAACATAAACAAACTGATTGATTATACCAAAAATATTTGAGAATGAAGGAAGTCGCACCCAACGTTGAAAACAGAGTTTCATCATCATTGACATTCATCAAATCCTGGAATGGTAAGAAATAAACAAACAAATGAAAGCAAACTAAAGCCATTATTAGCATGAAACCACTTTTCGGCACAAATCTCTCATTAGTAGACGAAACGCCTAAATGCATGTTGCCCAAACGATGTTGAAACTTTGTTTAAACACAAAAACATTTTGAATTTTTGCACCAAAGCTTCCTGGATTCCCTTTTTTAATATATATATTTTTTTTTTTGTCTTTTAACCAAGTTGGATAAGTGATTTTACCAACATAAACAAATGGAATACCTGTTGCATAGCGTGAAAAAGAAATAGTACCGGCATCATTGTCGAGAAAATTGGTTTGTGGAACAAAAAATACAACAAATAGTTTACATCTCTGAAAGAAATCAAGCACTTGTAGACATATTACATCGAAGCCTTCATACCCTTTGCGAGCAACACGTTCGAAGCTGATTTAAGTTCCCGAGCTCTTCCCGTTTCCCTGTTACTTGTTACCAAGTTCCTCATATCAAAAGCTTAGATCATACCGAAGCTACAACATCAAAAGTTTTAATACAGGCTCAGTGGAGAAATAAAAAAATAATGCTCGCGCACTTTGAGGAACCCCAATTTTAATTTCATAAAATGATTCCCGAAAAGGTTTAGGCCCAGGGAGGAGGAACGGGGAGGGTGTACTGGGGGGGGGGGTTACGAACTGGTGATGGATGGGGGTCAGAGGGGAGGAGGGTGTTCAAATGACGTGCCTTATCCCGGCAGTAATTAGAGAGGACTTCCAGCCGATGCATTAACATACCTTCGTTGGAACATCAAAGAAAACGCGCCCAGCCACTCAAGTGGGGAGGCTATAAAATTTCGAAACTTTTAATACTTGTCTAGTCATTTATAATTCAGTGGAGAAAGCCCTCACCAATTCTGGAGACAGTGGTTCGGTCGTATTTTTGGGTACAGACGCGCGCACAAAGCAATCTTATCCATTACAGGAGGTAATGGATGGCGTACTTTGAGACAGACGGACGGGATGCGACAGACAGACAGACAGACAGACAGACAGACAGACAGACAGACAGACAGACAGACAGACAGACAGACAGACAGACAGACAGACAGACAGACAGACACAGACAATTAGCAGCGACATGAAAGTAAAATATAACAGCGACACTCACGCCTGACTAAATACAGCAAGATGTGAATCCAATGCATAAATGAATCCCTAACACTTAGTCAGCCCTCATTTAAAATCTAAAGCAATCAAATCAAACAAGATTTCTGGAGGCAGCAGCAGATATTGTCACAAACTTTTCCCGTAAGAGGATTATCCACATTATGGATCTCCATTAAGACAATGAGAAGTTGGATGTTCCTTTGCGGGAGTCGATGTTCTCTCGATTCAAGGCAAGTGTCTTTCCAGCAATCAGCTGTGGCTTTATTCATCTTACTTCTCACAATCAAAGTCAAACACTTGAGACGCCATCAAAAAGTGATCTTGTGTTTCCCGAGTTTTAGATTGGCAAACTTTGCATTAGGTATTACTATTAGATTTTGTTTCAATGGATTAAGGGAGCATAGGAAGCATTATAGAAAATCGTAATAATACTGAACTGAGCGATCAGTTATTTTCAATACTATGTTCTAGAGTAACAACAGTGCTCTTGGAAAAGCAACTCAAGACAGTTTCTCTCTCTCTCTCTCTCTCTCTCTCTCTCTCTCTCTCTCTCTCTCTCTCTCTCTCTCTCTCTCTCTTTTCGACATATTAGTTATTCCACTTCCCTTACTATGTTACTAATCCTTACTTTTCTTTTAATTACCAGTTGCCAAATAGCCATTTATTAGCGTTGTTTAAATCTCTCACTTTCATTCATGCTTTCATTCACATTGAAGGCATTAGGTGCTTACTACATCTACAACATTGGAAACTGCACTCACAGGTAGTCTTTAATTTTTAAATAAGCATAAATATTTATGAGCCTAAAAATTGTCATTTATCAAAAAGGATAGATCATTCTTCCTTAATTTCGTTACTGCAACATTTGCAAAACTTATTGGAGGAATTGGGTCATACAAGCACACCTGACCTTATTACACTGAATAAAACTCGGGATCAAATGTTGCAGCTCTCCAGCGTTCTGTCTCTTTGAGAGCATACAGTCAAGTTAATTAACACCTGCGTCCTTAAAAATCATTGGCAACATTTTACCTTTATGCTTTCTTCCTTTACATTATCAAATTACTCTGACTTTTCTATTGGTTCTTCGTACGGCACGAGGTATAATTCAATTTAAGTCTCGAATGTTAAAGGGTGTGGTGCCAAAAAATGTGAGCATGTTTTTTTTTTTTACATTTGCTTGGCCAATTAAGCCAAAATGGGCAACGTTATTCACAAATTTAATGATTATTTTGATTTTTTTTTTTTGCTTACGCAGTTATTCAGGACAGGGAAGTGAAATTTCGATCAAATGTCATAAGAAGTTAATAAGAGTAAAATATGCACCGAAGTTTCTTCGGTGCAATCGAGTTTTCTGTACAGCCGCTACAGCGTATAATCACGGGCACCAAAAATAGATCTATCTTTCGGTGGTCTCGTTACAATGCTGTATGCAGCCGCGACCCATGAAACTTTAACCAAGGCCCAGTGGTGGCCTATCCTATATCGTTGCCGGAAGTATGGTTGTGGCTAACTTTAACCTTAGATAAAATCAAAACTACTGAGGCTAGAGGGCTGCAATTTGCTATGTTTGAAGATTGGAGGGTGGATGATCAACATACCAATTTACAGCCCTCTAGCCTCAGCAGTTTTTAAGATCTGAGGGCGGACAGAAAAAGCGCGGGACACAAAAAAAAAAGTGCGGACGGACGGACAGACAAAGCCGGAGCACTAGTTTTCTTTTATAGAAAACTAAAGTTACGAACAGCTTGCATATAAGACGAAGCAACTGGTTCATTGCTAAGCTTTACCTAAACTCTCGTAAATACTAAGAGTGAGAGAGAAATAATAAAACAAATCCTAAAAACAACGCTTTGTTATAAAGCGAAGTGAGAAACGGGTATCCTATTAAAGGAAAAAAATCCTAGAGGACATAATCTATTCATCCCTCGGTGAGAATGAGCATATGAATATAAGCTTTACCTTTAAAATGAATCTTAAGATTCCAGGAATCAATAAAAAAAAAACTGAGTAAAAAGGCTTCCTCTTCCCTCAACGACGTTCACACAAAAAAAAAAAAAAATTTTCCCACCTTCTCTCCTCATCCACTTCGAGCCGTGCCTCAATCATCCATAGCTCTACCTCATTTTTAATGATGGGACTCCCCCTCCCCATGCCCCACCTAACCCCGGTCTCTGGAGGGGGTTAGGGGGTAGGGAGAAACAAAGGCAATTTTCAAAAGAGCACTGACTCGCAAGCGTCCAAGAGACCGCCGGAATTTCAATAGCCCACAGAAAATTTCTCCTCCAGCTTCTAAAGAAGTTCCCAAATGGGCCGGAGAAGGAAAGGATTGCACCTGCCACTTTGCTGGGATGGGTGCTCTTCAAATTATCGGGAAACGCAATGCTTCACGGCGCAAAGACACGCCCAGTAATTTGGTAGTGGACTAAGCGCGAGCAGCATTGTTTACATGTGAGCAAAAGAATGCCACTGTACCAAGCTATTGCTGTGTGCTTGGATATTAGGTAATCTGTTTGTAGTGAACCTCAAAAAAACAAAAATTTTTGATGTATTTATTTATTTATAAACGAGGTGCTGACAGGACATAATTTGCCTTCTTTGGAAGCTTTTTTTTTTTAACTAGCAAAGACAAAACTTAGCTATGTAATTCCACTCATATGCTTCATACTTCAATATGAAAGGAATATAACTCCACATCGTGAGATATTAAAATAATCCTGTGAACTACATTATATGCATAAATACATGCATATATATATATATATATATATATATATATATATATATATATATATATATATATATATATATGTGTGTGTGTGTGTGTGTGTGTGTGTGTGTGTGTGTGTGTGTAGAGAGAGAGAGAGAGAGAGAGAGAGAGAGAGATATTAATGTACAAATGATCCCTGGGAACCTAAAGGATTTGAATTTATACTTTGTGTAACATTTCTATGGAAATTTCAGTCGTAAACTCCTGAGCTAATATGCATTACTCATACGTTACCGTCAAAACATATATGACGGCTCCAATCACCATAACCTGAATAAAATTTCCAACTATCCCATCACATTCTCGAAGGAGCAGGAGGACCGGAAAGAGAATGAGTTTTTTTTTTTAATGACTATCTTTTAAAATAACTAATTCATTAGTTATTCCACGAATGGAAACATGACTTTTAATCGCTCGCATACGTGTTTTTTTTTTTTTTTTGTTAACCTTGCAGAAGTTTCGTTCTCAGTCATATCGAAAGAATACGAAGATATTTGAAAAAACTGGACATTTTGAGCTAGAGTGTCAGGACTGTTCTGGTTCTAACCAACCTCAAAAATTGCAACAAGGTCGAAATATCCACAGAACACAATGATGAAGGACAGTCATGTGATAGCAAGGTGACAATCACAAAATTTTAAACTTCAATAAAATTGATAGGTTTCACTTAGTAACATCTGCCTTGCATGCACTCGGTATCAGACAGATGGTAAATCTCGGCGAGAAATCTTGGTGGTTGATGTTAATGTTATACATTAAGAAGGTTCCTTATAATCATTTGGGGCAATCTGTGTAAAGTTGGGATAAGAATATCTATTTATGTACATGCATACACATACATTATGTATATATATATAAATATATTAAATATAATATATATATATAAATATTATTTATATATATTTATATATATATATAAATGTATATATAAATATATATATATTTATGCATTGATATATAATATATATATACATATATATATGCATATATATATATATATATATATATATATATATATATATATATATATATATATATATATCTATATATAAATGAACATATATATATATATGGTATATATATATATATATATATATAGAGAGAGAGAGAGAGAGAGAGAGAGAGAGAGAGAGAGAGAGAGAGAGAGAGAGAGAGAGAGAGAGAGAGAGAGACTTAATCGGACGAAGTATGATCAGCATGGGGCTATAAAATACCTAGATCACAAGCAAATCATAATTGTTTATATTGTAAACAGAAACACGTGGATTGCGAGTAAAATGCTCGATTTTCAATAACAATAAAGGTCGTGGTAGTCTAAGCCTTACAACTATATCGTCTGAAATATATGGATAACTATATTTTTATGTTCGTAACTTTATCAGAAACCTCGCCGTTATGCTTGATACTATCTAGCCAGGCTTTAAGCATCCGGAATTTAAAGCATCCTAAAGCATTTCGAAACTCTATCAAAGAGACTTAGTTCATGAAAAGCATATTCTATATTAGCTAGCTACGAAATCTAGGAAATTCGTACGTGCGTGTGTTCTTATGCTTTAACAGCAAGCAAGAATCACCTAAAAGTAGAAGATATATCTAAACAACCATGAAAAGTACTTCAGAGTGTATATTATCAAAAGACAAATAAGCAAGCAATGCTGTTGCTGTAGGTCATTTCACTTCAAGCGGAGTCTTCGGGAAAAGGCAACGAGAGGATTAAACCCTGCCGAAAATGTTCGAATCATGATTTCCAAGTGCCTTCGCGATGGGTGGCTCAGATAATGGACGGCCAAGAGCTTCCATGTTGCATGCAATACCACACGCTATCACTCCCTCGGCTATACAGCTGCTATTGCCCTGCCTGCTGCTGCTTTTGCTGCTGCTTTTGCTGCTGTTTTACTGCTGTTTTACTGCTGCAGGGCCGGCTGGGAAACTGCGTTGGAGTTGATCTTGTACTGGACGTGATTTGGTACCCCTGAGGTCGACGGTCTTCTTGGTATTCACGCGAAGACTTCCGCATTAATTCTCTTGCAGGTCGGTCGGTTGGCACCTTTTCCGCCTCTCATCTACATAAAAGCAGGTATTTATTTATCATCTTGGCGTTGTAAAAGACAGAGGAAGCCGTAAACGCCATTTAAACGATATCAGGTTCGGGTGTTTACACGCGTTTATGTAAATGGAGAGCGCTCCGCCAGCCTTGTTAGGTAAGGAATAAGGTTCTTGTACGGAGATCGAAAAGTGGGTATACAAGCCAAGAGCTAGGAAACGTATGCACTCCAGACAGCGCTAAAGGAATTTATTGCCTGGATGTACTACACGAAATCTCGTAGATGGAGAGATTTCCAAGGGACGCAGACGGTGGCGAAATTCTGAGAAATTTGCCCTTTTCGCAGTGCTCAAGTCTTTAATCTGCACTCGTCCTTTCAGAGAAAACTTGAAATTCTTAGTCATGTTTCTCCCCCGATCTTTTAGAATTATTATTTTCTCTATTTGAATTCTTGTCAGAACTCGAATTTTCACCGATCTTCTATACATTAATTTAAATTAAGAGACGAAATTAAGTGAGAAACAGAACAATACATCCCGGTATGATTAATCAAGACTATATTGACGAGACTACACACGGATATCAATGTGAATAGAAATTCCTTGAATACAGACCAACATTAACTAGGTAAAATACTTGTCCATGAACGCAGAAAGAACAAAAAATAAATCGTCTCTCTCAGCTTTAGCCAAATCCTACTATGGTCTTATTAGCTATGAACGTCTATCTAAATAAAAAATCAAATATGTAGATGTGTCTACACAATTCCTTGTAGAGATAATATAAAATGGGGAATGTATACTTTACATAAATGACCGTCACACCGAATCGAGCATTATACGGTCGATATTGTTATTGATTAACCTTTCATCTAGTCATTCCGATAAAATCAAAACTACACGTTTTCCATTATGAGAAGCAAACTGACCACCTACCCATCTTGGAAAGTGCAAGAGTCCGGGTTACTTTCCGTCAAGGAGCATAATCAAGATACTGGGAGCCAGAAAGACATACAGAAATACAAGCATACAGACAGATATACAGAGGTACCATGATAGAGTGATAAGGCATCATGATAGAGTGACAAGGCACCATGATAGAGTGACAAGGCACCATGATAGTGTGACAAGGCATCATGATAGAGTGACAAGGCACCATGATAGAGTGATATGGTACCATGATAGAGTGAAAAGGTACCATGATAGAGTGAACGTTGCCCAATCAAATGACTAGACCACACGGTGGTGAGTAACCTTCATTCCTTATAGCCCTTTGCCTCACTGTTGCCAGTTCATAAGCACTAGCACTATCGGTGAGATTGCAAGCCTCACGACTGCGTCCCAACAGATGTTTAGACAGCCTCTGGAGCAACGGCGTGAGATTTTCACAGGTAATCATCCATCCATGAATGGTCAAATTCATGACTGATACCTTCTATTGTGGAGACACTAAAAGGAAAACCTCTGTGTAAACAATCTGATTTCCTTAATTAATGACCACACCTAACGCTAGCCAACTTAATTAATAGGAAAACAGATAATACATCTATTAATTTCACTGCAGGAAGCGATTTCTGACACTGAGTAACAGCAATCCACTGAGCTGTCTTGTTTAGTCATAACTGGTGAGTCAAAAGCTATCAAAAATTCAACAGTAGGAAAACTGCTCCGAGAAATGAGCAGTCTTAGCGAACATTTAACATAATGCCACTGAAGGCATTGAGTCCTGAAAGAATGGAATAAGGAATAAGTTGAATGGAGGTAAAGGGGTGAAAAGGGGTGAACAGAAATTATGGAACAATTATCTTCATCACTATGAAAATGTCACCGCAAGAGCGTCCATACCAATCAGAAACCTAATCGAAAGAAAAAGAAAAATAACAATAATCGAGACAAACCTAAGACAATTCATTCATCGAATCCTTCTCCCATCTTACTATCCACCGCCATCCTCCGCTTTTATCCTTTGTCCGCGTCTCCTTATCACGGAACCTTTCGTCCGAAAAATCATTCCGTCTTTGTAACGGGTCAGACGCGACCGTGACTTCGATTTTTCCGTCTCACTGACCTGCCACTCAGCTCAAGAGATACGCCTTCGGTGCTCAGGCCCCAATCTCTCTCTCTCTCTCTCTCTCTCTCTCTCTCTCTCTCTCTCTCTCTCTCTCTCTCTCTCAAGGACAAGCAGTCACAAGGGTTTCGATCAGGTTTAGCAATTTGGAAAAAAGGATAAAGAAAAAGGACGATTCCGTTAATCTATTCAGT
>NC_089758.1:26711733-26761733 GCF_040412425.1 Macrobrachium rosenbergii
ATAAAGAAGCATCACTTATTGCGTTACATTTTTGCTTTACGTGCGCGAAAGTTTATCAGATATGAAAACTTTTGGCATATTCCAAAATTTAGGAAAACGTAAAGCTAGGGAAGAGTCAAAATTGCGCTCGCTCTCTCTCTCTCTCTCTCTCTCTCTCTCTCTCTCTCTCTCTCTCTCTCTCTCTCTCTCTCTCTCTCTCTCTCTCTCCTTGAAAGCAAGTTGTCAATTCAGTTCCCTTGTCAACACCGTATTTCCGAGAAAATTTATTTTCATATTACAGAACGTAAGTTTCTTGAATAAAAAGCCTGTTTTAAACACACACACAAACACACACATATATATATATATCGTGTACGTGTATTTGTGTGTATATAATATATATATATATATATATATATATATATATATATATATATATATATATATATATATATATATATATATATATATATATATATATATATAATAATATATGCATATGTGTGTTTATTTATGTATATCCATTATGCGTCATTCAGTTAACCCTCTCAATCCTAAAGTTTCACGTCAAATCCCCTTTTCTATTATCAGCAAATACAAGAGGTTTTTCCATAACTGTAAAGAGCAGGGTTTGTTACCAACACTTGTGGATATTTCTTACTACTTAGCAGTAATCCAGAGAATAAAAATAATAATTAATCTGACAATGAAGTTCCTTTCTATTGCTTCCAAAAAGGAAGAATATGCAAATGAAACGATACTATGTTCTGGGATTTTAGTTCCATCTAAAATGGCAAAGTTAAATAAGCACTTCCCTTCGGATTGTCTTCACATACTCTGCCAGTGGCACTCAGAACCATAAGATAAAGATGGAAGCAGTTGTACATTTGTATCAAAATATCTGAAGGGCTCGTTGACATTCAAAGGAGCCTTTCCACTCCTGAAGGAAGAACGGCCTTCATACATCACTACTAGAGACAAAGGAGTTGACACAAAAATCAAGAAACATTTTAATTCTAAAGTTCTGGAGGGTGCGGTTGAGCGAAAAACCAACGGCGTCTCTTAGGTGAGATTTAACAAAAATGCAGACACTTTTACCTGAAGTTGAGCAGACAGCATTGCAGCAATTACCTAAATGAATGTATAGGATGTACTTTATAGTATTTCCCAAGGTAAAGATACAGATGGAGTACCCTACACTTGCACATTAAGTGGAGGTACTCCAAGCCCAAACAATTAAATACATTGAAGTAGAACAAAATTAAGACAATAGATCTGAACAAGAATTTCGGTCACTAGAAAAATGGATATCTAATTCAAAGAATTTTGACAGACTGAATTCAAGTAGGTATAGTTACGTCCACGAGAAATAGGAATTAATTTCTTGTCGCTTGGAAACAGACGTGAATCATTTTCTAGATATATTCTGAATTTTACATGATGACAAACTGGGATGTCAAAAATGAAGAGGGAGTTAAAAGCTACTAATAGTCTCTATGGTGTTTAAAAGTTCATTTGTTACCGAGGAGAACTCTAAATAGAGAAAGCAGCGGAGAGAAAATAGCCTAGAGAGAGAGAGAGAGAGAGAGAGAGAGAGAGAGAGAGAGAGAGAGAGAGAGAGAGAGAGAGATGTTTAAAAGTTCATTTGTTACCGAGGAGAACTCTAAATAGAGAAAGCAGCGGAGAGAAAATAGCCTCTAGAGAGAGAGAGAGAGAAGAGAGAGAGAGAGAGAGAGAGAGAGAGAGAGAGAGAGAGAGAGAGAGAGAGAATGATAATGCTGAGAGAATATTCAAAACACCAACAAGGAGTGAACAAAGTAGATTTAATAGTGGGAAATAACATGTGGACAGCTTTCTTCCTTCTTGAAACACCTAGTGAACTCCTGTTTTATAGCAATCGCACATTTATATTTATTATTATTATTATTATTATTATTATTATTATTATTATTATTATTATTATTATTCAACACGCATAAGCATTCACAAATCGGAATCTTAAAATGTGCTCAGATAATGAAATACCTTTATGCAAAATAAGAGCAAGAAACCGAGGAAATAACAATGAAATTTTAAATAAATCAAAATAAATCTTTAATCACACAACACAATTTAAGCATCAAAAGCTAAAGTATCACTGTATTTCTTAATCATTAGGGAATCATTATCAACAGTGTGGACAAAACACAAAAAAATTAATTTTTTTACATTAAAAACACAGCAAGAATAGATGTTCTACTCACTGACACTAAAAACGCGACCAGAATAAGAAAGGAAAAAGGATTTACTGGTTCTTAATGAAGGTATCGCCAAAAAAATGTTACACAATTTAACAGTAAAAATGCAACCAGAAAGACGGGACAGGAAAAAACACTGCACGAAAAAATTACACTACAATTTAACAGAAAAAACAGTGCCAGACAAGTGTTACACTTTTACAAAAAAAAAAAAAAAAAAAAAAAAAAAAAACAATGGCAAGGAAAAACTGTTGAACACTTTGCCATGAAAATCGGTATAGAAAAAACTACGCTACGATTTAACATTAGAAATACTACAGGGATATTTGGGGCACAATATGACATACAACAAAAAATCATCGCCAGTAATACCACTCCCCAATATGACAGCAAGAATTATCATTTACAACATATCTAAACGTGCCATGAGAATAAAGGGTTATTTAGCTGTCAAGCGGCCGACTGTCATCGAAGAGAATTCGGAATTCTTGGAGAGACTCAAGATCACTGAATGAAATAAACGGCCAGAGACCAAACCAAAAGCATTCGGAAAGTTCAAAGACAGAGGAAAAGGGTATTTGGAAAAAGCATTTAGCTTAACATAATCGTGTATTTCTTTAAATGGTGATGTAAACGGTTTTATATTATTATTATTATTATTATTATTATTATTATTATTATTATTATTATTATTAATTAATAATAATCATCATCATTAGTAATAATTAATAATTATAATTAAGGGCTCCTTAAGGAACACAAAGAATGAGAATATCTTACGGCAGCTGAGATTCCAAAAGATACTGGGGCGAGATTGCGTAGAATACTCTTCATAACATCTAGTTTGATGACTTTGTTTTCGTGAAACATTTGGAACTGAGTTCCTATATCCTCGTTCAGTGGGATACAATTCCCAATAATGCAAGGAATATATATTAATAAACTCACCTCTAACCAGGTGGGAAAAGACATTTCATAGTTTATTTCATAGTTTAAAGGAAAATGCAAATTACATTGTAATAGATTCCAGGTGCTTTAGTAAACGGAACTTACGGAATTTTCATTACAATTTAATTAAGAAAAAAATTACTAAAGATCCATATTTCTTTCGTAACTGATTCGACTGGTTGATTTACTAGGTTGTATACCGGGGCCGGAATTTGCAGATTCATTGATTCTGGTCATGTGTTTCTTTGCTTTCAATTTATTCTTAGGTGTTTATGTATAATAAGTGAATTCTTAAAAAATTTTCTTTAGTTCAATTGAAAATCTAACAGCGAAATATTTACTGTCTTGAGTTAAAGTTCGAACAATTATACTGATATCATTAGCTGTTTTAATGACATATATATATATATATATATATATATATATATATATATATATATATATATATATATATATATATATAGATAGATAGATAGATAGATAGATAGATAGATAGATAGATAGATACTGTATATATACATATATTTTAACATTTGGCAACCTCTTTTGAAAAAGGAAATCTAAGAAATAATCATTCATTCTATATGCAAAATGAAAAAGTACAAAAAAAAAAAAATTCTGAATTTTTGACGAATAAATTTAATTGTCAGCCTTATCCCTTGAACATCCTTTGATACGTCTCGCCAATAAACTTTCCTTTTGATAAAAATGGCGAATATTCCGTTCGGGTCTGAGCATTTCATGATATAGGTAGTTGTAACAGTCCACTCCCTCCCCCCCCCTCTCTCTCTCTCTCTCTCTCTCTCTCTCTCTCTCTCTCTCTCTCTCTCTCTCTTGACGTTCGGGTCCCATCCTGAAGGACCTTTAATTAATTTCGGAGCTTCCGAAATTCCGCGTTCTGACGCAAAGCCTTCCGCCGCGGACGCGTCTACTCCCAACGGCCACCAATTAATTGTTTGCAGGTCCCCGAGAAAAATGAGCGGCAATTCTCAGTCACTTATCACTCAAACTCGAGAGGACATGGCGGGCTGGTCTCAGTTGTAGGTATTTTTGCCACTTCTACCTCGATCAAAGTGCACTTGGCGCACATCAGCCAACAGGCACAATGAAACCTTCAATTCTGATGGTCTCCATCGTGATATTAATATCAACATTCACGGTGATATTGCGTATTTCGTTTAAGAAATGTAAGAAAATAATATTCTTTCTCGGTTTGGCAGTAACCGGGAAATATCACCGAAGAAGCCCCGTTTTCTGAAATCCTTTAGCCTGAGTGGCGCTTTGAAGTCATTCAAATCACATTTGGATTCTTTATTTCGGACAAATTTGCAATGGAAGCCGTTGCAAAAAAACATTTTGTCTCTAACCTTTATGACCTCAGCTTAGGAAGAAATGGCTTTGGTTCGTTTCCTTTGCTTGCGCTTGCATTGTTTGTGGGCAAAATAACCCAAAACTTTAAGGGTGGATTTTCTCGAAAATCATATCAAAGGTTGGTCTTGAAACTATCAAAAATTCATTAGATTTTGCAAGAGACAGGGATAAAACCTCTGGGAAAACTTACCTCTTTAGGTTCCAAGCTTGAGGAATGAAAAGCTTCGCGTGATTACCGTCGATTCTGGTAACTAAATTTCACTTGCTCGTACCCACAAATGCACAGTACATACTTCTCACTGAAACCTGCATTACCTCAATTAATCTTATCTTCCCGAACAAAGGAAATAAACTATGACCCGAAGACACAAAGGATCAATCAAGCTCTGCATAATAAGACCCATATTTACCTGAGCTACGATTCAATCATCACGACAAAGAAACACCTCATACAAAGATGAGCACAGCCATGAGAGAGAGAGAGAGAGAGAGAGAGAGAGAGAGAGAGAGAGAGAGATGCTGATATTTATATGATCAAATACGAAGCTTTGGGTGTCCTTAGAGTTCAAAGCGGCTTTGCTTCTTGTTATTTTATGAACTAATAAGACACACTACGGAATCGCGAGCTTTTCCACCTCACTAGACAAGTCTATGATCTTCCCACGAATCGTGAAAACTCTGCTGTTGTTTCACCATCTTCCGCTTATTTAATTTCTCTCATCACGTCCATTTTATCACAGATTTTTCCGTCAACATTTCCTCCTGATCCTTGTGTTGCCAGAAGATAAATATGACAGATATAAGAAAGCCATGCAATATTTTAAGGCCGAATGACTTCGTTTAGCCATCATCTTAGCTCAAGTTCTGAAGTGTGCTCCAGTGGCTCATACTAATAAAAGCATTGTACTCTCTCTCTCTCTCTCTCTCTCTCTCTCTCTCTCTCTCTCTCTCTCTCTCTCTCTCAAGAGCTTTGGTTCGTCCTTCTTCACGCAAAACAGAAAGGCGAAGTCATTGACGTTAACATCAAATCGGACAAAATCAAATCATTGGAACTCTTTTTAAGAGGCTAAACCATATCCTTTCCGCCACCATCAGCGACTTATTAATTGTCGTTAACTTTTCCATGGCAATTGCATTGTTGCCTTTGCATTCCAGGCATTATTGATACCATTGTTAGGAAGATATCTGACATAAATGAGAAGAGAAAATTATTGTTGGTAACAAATAATTTATCCTGACTTCGTGGTCTTGTTTATTGTTTACCATTTATTGACATCGAGTCAAAGTTCGAACTAGAATAACAGTTTTGTCCACTAAGCAACGATTTCTATTGTTCTACAGTAGATTTAAACCTCCATGTCCGAGAGATTTACAGAGAATATTTTAAATCGCAGC
The DNA here is from genome assembly GCF_040412425.1 of Macrobrachium rosenbergii. NCBI lineage: Eukaryota > Metazoa > Arthropoda > Malacostraca > Decapoda > Palaemonidae > Macrobrachium > Macrobrachium rosenbergii. The sequence goes on from NC_089758.1 coordinate 26,717,664, forward strand.
TTATCACTACGAAATTCTGAAATACAAATGAATGTGTATGTGTGAAAGAGAGAGAGAGAGAGAGAGAGAGAGAGAGAGAGAGAGAGAGAGAGAGAGAGAGAGAGAGAGAGAGAGAGAGAGAATGTGCAAAATGTTCAGGTACTCACACTTTACTGCTCAAAGATTTAGCCACAAATCTTAGTCACGTAAGGTAAGATAGTTTCCAAAGAGTAATAAAGTAAAGAAACGACTCCCCTCTACCTAGAAAAGTAACACTCGGGAAAAGTGAACTGGAAATTACCCCACTAGGAGTCATCCCGACTAGGTACTGCCTGTATTCGTAATAGATCAAAGTACAACTGTTAATTAAGAGCCCTACATATGACCGATGAATAATATCATAGGAAATTTCACTCCTCTCTCTCTCTCTCTCTCTCTCTCTCTCTCTCTCTCTCTCTCTCTCTCTCTCTCTTCTCGTCAACAGCCGTAACTCTAGAAAATTTCACCCCTTCTCTCAAAAACGAACAGAATTCAGGGAACAATAGGAAGGCTCTCCTCTCTCTCTCTCTCTCTCTCTCTCTCTCTCTCTCTCTCTCTCTCTCTCTCTCTCTCTCTCTCTCTCTCCATCCTCAAGAGCCCTCACATTCGTCAAAGGGAATCAATTACCACCCTAGAGGGAAAGATATTACCCCTGTTCGCCACCCTCCGAAAAAAAATAATAACTAAGGACATAATATTTCTGGCTGGTCGAAGTTACTTCGTCTTTGAAGCTAATGAACTTTTCCTCTATTTTCTTTCTTTTTTTTTTTACATCCTATTAAAAATAACTTTTCTTATGTTATTTCTATACCTGGTTGACTTGAGAAAAATAACCTTAACTTATCAGTGAACCTAATTAACGATTACCATAATAGATACAGTGTCAGTTTTTTTTTAAACATGACGACGAAATAAATTAAAAATGTCTGTTTCTGTATGTGAATGTAACAAGTTTATGTAAATCGATTGATTCCCTCGTATGTTAAATACAACAGAATAAATATCAATTACCTCAATGCTGGGTGTTGAATTATGTGTGTGTGTGTGTGTGTGTATATATATATATATATATATATATATATATATATATATATATATATATATATATATATATATATATATATATATACACATACACATGTATGTGTATGTATGTATATGTTTTTATGAATCCATCTGTTCTCATAACGTTTCAAAAGGCCTAACTGCATAACAAAATAAAAAAAACATCACGGAAAGCTAAAGGAACCTACGTAAGAAGAAGGAACAGCTATCCAAGCCGTATATGTAACAGTCAATCGACTTTCATGTCACCAAGGAATACACAGATGAAAATTATCTACGCTCAAGGATAACGTTAACCGAGAGGAACCAGTCTGATTCACAAGTGACTAAACATCATCTACGCGAATGCCCTTCACATAAGGAAGCATCACCGCCACCTACACCAAATGAAACGATACAGACAAAACGGAACAGACTAAATGTTACTATTCCGTTCACGGCAGAGCGTTAGTTAGCGACCGGACCCATAGAGACTCCCTGGAGTCCCTAGAGCATCTATAGACTCGGGGTGAGTATTACCCAAGCGTTGAGGATCACACGTGACCTATTCAAGGGACAAGCTTCGCAAGTCTTGGGAAAGGAGTACTTGTTGTACAGGCGAAGGATAAATATGTGATGGTATAGTAAGGAAGGACTTTTAAATGTTGTCTGTCAAGATAAGCAGGGAAATGATAGTTGACACTTAGTTGGTATGCTTTAATTTGGGATTGCTATCAGGTTATGAGAAAAACGTAAACAAAAGGGTTTGTTAATAGATTAGATGTTTGTTCCCATGGAAGCAAAAAATGCTTGCTAAGCTCATGACCCAAAATATATATATATATATATATATATATATATATATATATATATATATATATATATATATATATATATATATATATATATATATATATATATATATATATATATATATATATATATATATATATATATATATATATATATATATGTAATTATATATATATATATATTATATATATATTATATATATATATATATATATATATATATATATATATATGTGTGTGTGTGTGTGTATCTATATATACATATATGTAAATATATAATTTCTTAGAAACACTGATTCGACACACTCGAAAGACATCCTAAAAATAACAAATAAAAGAAGCTGTGAGAAGCGCTATTTCATACAGCAATACAGAATACAAGCCATACAAGCCACTCTACCAGAACGGGACTTTAAAAAGTAAATAACAGGACAAAGCGAGAAATATCCTGGAGGTGGAAATCTCATCACGGAATACTCAAGGACAGGAAGATTAATAAAGGAAAATAAATAAATAAAAATAAAAAGAGAAGTAAAGCAATAGAATGTTCCCTCTGCATATCCAGATCTCGATATCTTTGGTGGAAACTGTAATCCCATCGTTCCATCCCTCCGCGGAAGACCTTTAATTGAATTCAGACACCCGAGTGCACCTACTCTCTCTCTCTCTCTCTCTCTCTCTCTCTCTCTCTCTCTCTCTCTCTCTCTCTCTATGTGTGTGTGTGTGTGTGTGTGTGTGTGTGTGTGTGTGACACGGACGGTCTCCAATAGAGGAGCAGCTCGGATCCACAAACCACCAATTAATTGCATCTCAACTCAAAAGTCTTTCACCTGTAACGGTCACAGATCTCTCAGCTCTGGCCTGTTTGTGGTAGAAGAGTTGGCCTCTGTGCTAATTACTGAAGTTTCGATTGCAGATAGGAGAAGACTTATTAGCAATGAAGTGTACAATTCTAAAGTACAATTCCAATGCCAGACATCTTCAAGAGAGGCATGGAGTGTGAAAATTCATAATGAGAATGCTTCTCCCTCCAGGTAATATTCGGCAGTTTTTGCTGCAACAATTATATAAATCTTGCAATGATTTAAACGTTACTGTGGAATAAAGTGCCCGTTGATTGTATGTGTGGCTTCATTTATATACTATGTTAACTGTAAGCAACTGGATGTATTCACTTTAAAAACTTGTCATGCCCTGGTAAACTACAGGTCAAAAGTGCCTAAGATTTCTTAACGGTAGGTTGAGAGAGCAAGATCATATATATATATATATATATATATATATATATATATATATATATATATATATATATATATATATATATATATATATATATATATATATATATATATATATATATATTTGTGTGTGTCAGTTTGCTATACAATTACAAACTAACCCAATGCAAACTTCATCTTAACCTCAAGTAACACCAATTATTACATCATTTCCTGTCGAACACAGAACTCTTTGCTACCTTTAAAAAAGACCAACAATGCTTTTGCCTCAGATGAGCAAACAGAAGCCACTTCAGATTTCGAGAACTATTCAGCCACAGAAATCTTTGCTGCATCTTTTCCGTGGCTGATCTATACCCTGTTTATCTCAGTTATTTCCACTTTCCCTATCTTCTCCCGATATCCCAACCCTCCTCCTCCTCCTCCTCCTCCCATTATTCGTTTTCTCCCCTACTCACGAATAAAGAATAAGGCACACGTGGGAAGAATCTCCTTTATCTAAAGGTCAAATGACTCTTGGCATCACGAAGTTTGAGCAAAAATCTCGAAGGACACTTCAACGTTTAATAAATTTAATAAATCCCCAGGACTAAACTTGGTCTTGAAAACGCGGGTAAAATTGAGATCTTCATCAGTTCACCCCTGTCAATCAGCTGGACGGGAAAAGAATCTTTTTCCCCCAGATATTCCACGAAGGTTATCGATACAGTCACTCAGCAGGAAGAAGTCAGGTCAGTGTTAGATTTAGTGTTCACGCACATTCTGTTAGTGAAGACAAATTAACTTAGTTTTAAACTGAATGTAGAATGTCATTCAGAGGTCAAATATTATTCAGTTTCAAAATGATTGCTGAATGTTATTCAGAGGTCAAGCATTATTCATACCATGGTAGAGCATTACCTGATATATTTTTTTTCTAAAGATGATTTACTCAAGAGAGATCATTAGGCACAATTGGTTATATTATAACACAAGCTTTGTAATATGGTGCATCTTATCTAAATACGAATGTAGAATTAATATCAATCAAACCTATTCTGATATCGTGTAAATGAAAAATAAATTTATGATTTCATATTCTTTAGAGAATACGAGCTAAACGATTCAAGAATTTAAGAGAAAAAATAAAAGGCTTAGATATAACACGATTAGAAATTGGACAAACTGAACGAAAATAACAGATTATATCAAGAAAAATAGATCTAAGAACAATTTATCAGTTCTTTTTTACAATCACATTGAAAACTCAAAGCAAGCTTTTTTTAGACGAATCACATAACACCTCACAGGTTTAATCACCACAGGATGGCTTACTCTATCATATAATAACTCCAGTCACAGTAATGTAACATATTACTCAATTAATGAGTCAAGGGAGTGTAACAAATGTGGAAAATAACATACCATTTTCCATTAATAACGAGTTGAATGTGTGATCCAGACGGACTAGAAATGGGTAAAGTAAAGTTTTGGGGGAATAAAATCCCCTTCAGAAGCATGCTCTGCTTGAGAGAGAGAGAGAGAGAGAGAGAGAGAGAGAGAGAGAGAGAGAGAGAGAGAGTTCTGCATCTCTATGGGGAAGACCCAGGTAGTGGTTAACCTGACTTTGATTTGCCCTTTTTCTATAGAGGAAGAAATTGATGAATAATAGTCAAGGAAATTTTACGTTAGTACCACGCTGAAGCGAACAGTAAGTACCATTACATCTAATATCCTGGAGGGTATATGGAGTTGTTTCTCTCTCTCTCTCTCTCTCTCTCTCTCTCTCTCTCTCTCTCTCTCTCTCTCTCTCTCTCTCTCAGGCACCGAACTCACACACACACACACAAACACACACACACACAAAAACACAGCTTAAGAATACTCCGATTTGTCAGAGTGAATCAATTACAGTCAAGGAAGAAATTAACTATACGCATTGCAGAAGGCAAAAGCAATACAATTTTCAGTATCCCATACATATAAATTATGATTTAAATAACAGCCACAAGATCAAGCAAGAACCTAACACTTCATGAACTGCCGGACTGATGTAGAATTTTGAAAAATAATATTATTATTACATTGCACCTTCAGGCCGTTTAATTTAATTAAGACACCAGGTGTTGGCAAGAGGATCCGGCACTGACAGGCTTGACTGAGGCATGACTTAATTGCAGGTCCGGAGTCGAAAAAATGTTTCTCAAGCCGCCCTGTCAGGCTTCTTGGAAATTCCTCGCTACACAAAAGCTAATTGAATCAAGTTTCGAAATCCACTCCGCTTATTGAGAGCAATATCGGATGATATATTTGGATCGGTTCCGATAAGAATTGGACATCGTCATGAAACAGAAGTTTAGAGTACAGAATTCTCTGTTGCTGGTTCTGTCAAGATCGTTTTGAATATACGACGGTCTTCTTGAAACACGTTTTTTTTTTTAATATTGATCATAGTGACCTCTATTTTCTTACTGTTGTTTTAAACAGTTTTAATATTCGATGCTTCAGTGTCGCTTCACAAACTCTAGTGTTTTACCGAGTATATTTCAAAATTCTATCATTTTCTTATGCTAATTTCTATATTTTAGCTTTTAACAAAATTTTAACTTTTTCTTTAGTTATCTTAAAAAAGCATGCTTTTTCTTTTGTTAATTTCAAAAAGAAAAAGCTCATAGGTGGAGACTTTAATTAATCAAATACAATTATAAACATTAAAAAAAGTGTACGAACCCAATACTAGCAGTAACAGGAACGCCTACCTGCGAATAAGTTATGAATAATAAAACTATAATTACCGTGCAATTAAATCATCGTTCATATTATGCAAGTACAGATACATACACACATACAGTACATTCATACAAGTATTCAATGGATACTCGATTCGAAAATTAATGGCACGTGGGCTTGTTCTATAAATAATCATAATAATAATAATAATAACAATAATAATAATAATAATAATAATAATAATAATAATAATAATAATAATTTTCACTTTACGGTTTTCTTAGCTACGTTATTTCATTCTCGCTGACTTAGCAAACATTTATCCAACCAGTAAAGAACTACTATGTTTACGAGAGGGATCAAAAAATATCTAAGAAGTAACTGTCTGGAACCGAAATCAAAATATACTTTATATCCTTAAATCAAATTGTACCAAAATAATTTTAATGAAAGACATCCACTTTCCAGCGTAATCCATCTTCTTTTGAGAGAGAGAGAGAGAGAGAGAGAGAGAGAGAGAGAGAGAGAGAGAGAGAGAGAGAGAGAGAACCTACTTATAATTCCCATAAACCAATAAATACTGTTTTATTTCCTTTAAACCAATAAAAGCTATTTCAGTTCCTTTAAGCCAATAAATACTATTTCAGTTCCTTTACACCAATAAATATAATTTCATATCCCTCAAACCTATATATACTATTTCAATTCTTTTAAACCAGTAAATACGGTTTTAATTCCTTTAAACCAATAAATACTATTTAAATTCCCTTAAAGGAATAAATGCTATTTCAATTCCCTTAAACCAGTAAATACGATTTTAATTCCTTTGAACCAATAAATACTATTTCAGCTCCCTTAAACCAATAAGTACTGTTCAAGCTCTTTAAACCAATAAATTTTATTCCATCACGCAAATCTCTATAAAACATTTATTCAAATAATAATCGACTCAAAAACCCCCTACCCCTGAACCCCAGTGAGACCTGGACCTTTTCCCCATTGAACAAAGTCCTTCCTCCTCCTCCTCCTCCTCCTCCTCCTCCTCCTCCTCCTCCTCCTCCTCCTCCTCCTCCTCCTCCTCCTCCTCCTCCTCCTCCTCCTCCCTCCTCCTCCTCCTCCTCCTCCTCCTCCTCCTCCTCCTCCTCCTCCTCCATCTGTTGATAACGCACCTCATCAAGGTAACTGGACGTTGTTCCCTGAGGGTTCTCGATGCATGTGAGGGGAACCAGGCTGAAAGATGGCAGAGCAGGATGAGGGGAAACGAAAACATCCTGATATATTTAAGTAAATTAGAGGGAAGAGAGAGAGAGAGAGAGAGAGAGAGAGAGAGAGAGAGAGAAAGTGTCTGAGCAATAATGTATCCAGTTAGGCTTTGAAATCGAACAGCATCGTTATCGGGAATCAAAACAAAAGATAGTGGAAGGGGAGATGTGGGAAATACGGTGGAATTATATGAATAATTCCACAGAAACTCAACGACGGGAGAGTAAACAATGGGACGGAGCGAGATAGTCGGGCAAAGGAAAGGGATTCGAGAGTGAATAAAATGAAGATTTTTAGATGAGACGAAGAGCAGTTGGAGAAACGTGGTATACAGAGATTGCAATGCCATAATGTTTCCTAATTCGATCAAATTAATAGGGGCGAGGAGGGGAATTTTGATTGAGATAAACTTGTAAAAGATAACTGTTATATATTCCAAAAAGTAAATTCAGCCACTTACACATGCATGTATGAGGCGGCTAATGTTATGGAATTTTCACGCAAATGGGTTCATCCATGATCCGGCAATACGGTCATGAATGTGTCAGTCACCCTGCTCAGAAAAACAATGTAATATTATAGAAAATAATGTATGTATATATACTCGTGTATATATATATAGAAATAAATATGTATATACATATATAAATATATATATATAATATATACCATATATACACATATATATGAGTGAGATTTATCAATTAACTACTCATTCTTTCACTCAGATTCCCTCTGTCATACCCTCCTTTGCCATTATGAAAATTGATCTTGTGACCTGAGAATAGAAAAATCTTTATTTCATTCTCATTAATTGCTACCACATACACTGACTGTTCATTTCCTCCTGCAACACAATGAAATTCTTTTAATGCTTCTGATTTTCACAGGCTTTAATTCAGTCCTTTCTTCGGACCCTGACTAAAAAAAATGGTATTAATATTCCATCCCATTGCCTCTGAGCTTCGAAAAAAATTAAAATGGGAAAGAAGCTCTCACAGGTACCACATTATATACTAAAGCGGTTTAGCTAATTTGCCAAGAGTGTGAAAATATATTTATTAGTACTGAAATATTCAGGGGAAGGGTAAAAACTTTTTAAAGGGGAATGTTAATTGCCAGTATCATTTAAGAAAGTTCTTTAATGAAACTTCTAAGATGTAATTTGACATAAAACTCGTCATATTCACACATATAGCCCACCTCTTACAAATTTTTAATGAACTATAAAATTTTCATGAAACTAATGGTAAAATATTCCAACATACACGACAAAGTAATTAACGATAATGAACAACACTTGCATAAATTACCAAAAACTGTCATGATTTACAACGAGAGATATCTTTCCACTTCGTTCCAGGAAATGATTAAATAAGTGAAAAATTTAACAACCGCAAGTGGACTTCATTTTCTCCAGCGTGTCATCTCGCGTTCCCACTACTAAGCATATTATACCCATTCGCGTCAGGGACTTCAAAGGGGGATTATTTAACGGCACACTTCATGCTCTTAATTTCATTCCCTCTGACGTGATTTATGAAACTAATTTCATTTCACAATAAGGCGCGCGCTTGACGTGTAATTCGTGAAATGTGCGCTGCTTCTTACCCAGTGTTTTCAGCGTCAGAATGGAGTAAGTTCAGAGATTCTGGTACTATTGGGTACTTTTGTTTTTTTTTTTATCCTAAGGAAAAAAAATCGAGTTGTAAAAGGCTAGGAATGCACAGTAATAGACATACTAAAATAATAAAATTCCTTATGGTTAACTTTAGTACCAACATGTATTGCTAAGGACAAGCAACGACGGCAATTCTTACGGTAATAAAAAAAATATGCAAAACAGTTAACACAGGATTCTTAGGGTAATAAAAAATTATTGCAACAATACAGTAAAAAAAAAAAGTTACTGCTTTCTCAATTATATCTTGATATAATTATTCCATTTTTTCTAGAATATTATCTCAGTGTTGCCAATCTGACTTGAACAAAAAGACCCGACTCAGTCAACAAGACATCGCGATGACGTGCGAGGTATTTGCTCTCCGAATAATTCACCTCCTCGCCAGGAATGAGAGATTCAAGACAAAGCACAGCAAACAATGCTTTGATATGCAAAGAAGAGTCGGACTGAGTGGCCACTAAGTAAACATTTACTTGTCTGGGGGTAGAAATCGATATTATGAAGCACTCGTTTGGGAGAAGTAAGATCAAGTGCAGGAGAATAGCAGATGCGTTGATTTTTTCTGGCTTCAAGTCTCTCGTGACAAAATAAGATCTTTCAGGAATATTGTAAAGTGCATCACTGCACTTACAGTAGGTATAACGACATTCGGTCCCTGTCCATCTACTCATAAATGCAGACATGTACGCACACACGTTCATAAATGCAGACATACACATATATATGCACATTATCTGTATATATATACATATATATATGTACATCCAAGTTTCCAGGTCACGGAAAAGGAAGTTTAACCTAATAAAAATAAAAAAAGACCTTTGACCTGAGGTCATAGCGTTTTCTCACCATGCATTAGACAATGTTTATTGCGAGACTTCCGACGTCGCTTCAAATAAGGAGGAGTAGGTTACTGCCATAAACGAGGCAGCGTCATCCATCAGCCAGCATTACCTTCATTGTTTAGCATTTCATGAGGTGTAACACGCTGGTCGGCAGTAAACAAACCCCCTCTCCCCCTTTTCCTGCCCCCCCTCTCCTCCTCCCCTCTCCCACCTCCCCGAAGCAAGAAGATTAGAAAATAATCCACTTTTATGTAGAGTTACGGGGCGCGTGGAAGCCATCTACCGCCATTAACGGCACAACAAAACGCTACTTCAGCTGTGCCATACGCCGAGTATACACGCCGCCTGGCCTTGTCACCTAGTGATACATTCCGGAAACGTAACTGCAAGTTGCGTAACCCAGAATTTCTTGAGAGTAACTCACGCCAGTTAGTTTTTTTTTTTTTTTTTTTTTTGGGGGGGGGGTTATGAAATCAGGACATGTTCAATCATTCTTCTCTTCCGGATAATTGAAGTATAGTATTTGTTTACATTTTTTTTTTTAAGAAACATATTCAACTTTGCAGATTTCTTTCGATGTCAAGCCTTTCATTTTATTAAATTCCTTGCTTTATGTCGATTTACTTTAATGGTCTACGTCCCATCATTGTAAATTAGTTCATTTGTAGATGTATAGATCTTGATGTTATTTTACTTGGGTAATGGTAAACCAAAAGCTCTAACAAGACAACTAAATAGAAGAGAACACCTTCAGAAAACTAAAATTGTAATATTCACGAAAGGTCTTCCTCCGCCTGAGCACATTTAACGTTAATCTCACAGGCTTCGATTAAACTTATATTAATAAATTTCTGGAAAAAAATGTTGAAAAAAGCAATCGGAATATTTTTAACAGAGGAATCTTAAAACGCTGAAGATCCTTCCCTTTGTCTGTCATCCCTTAAACTTCATAATAGATTTTTTTGAAAATTCTTTAGTTAAGTTTCCAACCCGCCAATGAGAGAGTCAATTAGAAAAGCAAATGAACAAATTAACAGAAACTGAGACATAAGTCTCACATCTACCACATTGCTGGAGTGTGGGTATGGGCACAAAAACTCGACTCATAAACTCATGATGAATATTTTATCCTTCAAAACTACATACACAAAAAAAAAATCATTGCATTAGTTCGTTGCCCTCAAGAAAAAAAAATCATGCGAAATCAAATCACATTTGTACACAACCGTCAACCACCAAAACACTCCTTCGGGCCTGAAAGAATGCTGTATTAGAAACAGGAACCTCTGTTGGAGACATTTCCGAAAATCCTGTTGCTCAGGCACAAAACTTCAACAGAACACCAACGGCAACAGCAATGAACTTACCTAATTGCCTAGGATTCGGTGAAAGCCGTTTGGAATCGCAAAGGCAAAAGCATTTAGAGTAAATGTCTGTTATGATTGCTACTAATCCCTACGGAAACAGCTTTTCCAGGAGAGAGAGAGAGAGAGAGAGAGAGAGAGAGAGAGAGAGAGAGAGAGAGAGAGAGAGACCTACTGTGTCAGCCGTTGGTTAAAGGGATTGGTAAGGGCTCGTAAATTTCAAAGAATCCTGGGAAACTGGATTGAACAGCACATACCGGTATTGCATTTCCTACTCGTGATTGGACTTCAAAGTCAGTACTTCATACAGGTGGAACGCTTTCTTATTCATTATTCCTCCCTTTGCTGTAATGTCTTTAAAATGATACTTCAAAAAATCTGACTCATTGCGCTTGCGTTTATTGTTGTGTGTGTGTGTGTGTGTGTGTGTGTGTGTATGTGTCTGTGTGTGTGTGTGTTTGCGTGCGTACGGGCGTACGCTGGATGTCATGAAATATGTAGCACTTATAACTTGTATATCAGTTTAAGCTTTTTATTTTCGTGTTTCTAATTTTCGCTTATGTACTTGATTTTGCAAGTTATTTAGCTCCAATGCTTTGTAAGCAAACCAACACAACCCCATAATGTAATCAATGAATTCTGGATCGCTGAACAATCCCACGCAAATGCATTCAATCTCCCTATAACAGCCCCCCCTACCACCTTCCTATCCCCCCCACCCCCTCAAAACACCCCCTCGCCCAACGTCGAAAAAAGTCATCATCATCATCATCATCGTCCCCACCAACCTCACGAGTTTTGAAAAAGCATTTAGTGCTTGTATTTGCATGAGCTCATTGACCATAACTCATTTTCGGCAATCAACCGAATGATGGCTTGCATGGCTAAACTCAATTTCGGTCAGCTCATTCCGTCTCCCTCACTACACAATGTTCGCACACCTATGTCATTTTGCGGGATGATATTTTAGCGGTTTTTATGGTGTAGGCTTTAAATTTTTATTTTTTTTTTTTTTGAAAGTGGGAGGTTGGTGGGGGGCCGGACTGCGGTTTGATTTTGAGAATAAGTCGTCATGGTTTAATATGTGTTAATATGAATTATTTTTCCCTAAAGTTTTGATAGTTACAAAATTTCGGGTAGATCTCTCTCTCTCTCTCTCTCTCTCTCTCTCTCTCTCTCTCTCTCTCTCTCTCTCTCTCTCTCTCTTCTTGATAATATCTATTTTAATTTCTTAATTATATAAATTAGGACGAAGAAACACATACATGGGTCATTATATTACACCATACATGTACAAATATATATATATATATATATATATATATATATATATATATATATATATATATATATATATATATATATATATATATATATATATATATATATATATATATATACTTTTGTACAATATATCTATCATTTAAAACAGTGGTAGTAAGGATATGAATTACAGAAATTGGAATTAGATTTTTAATGCACTGTTGAATGTCTTATTTTATCAAAACGCGAGCTGTTCTTGTTACGCTCATGAAGAAGCGCTTATTTGAAGGTGGGATCTTCCTTCATCATGAATAGGACAGACAGCTGATGCTGGGCAGAGCTAAATATCACCCAGTTGGCTGCTGCTTGTTCGTTACATTGTGGCCGACAGCCGTGTTGAAAACAAATGTGAACGCTTTTGCCTTTTGTCTATGGCACAGCGGGATAGGAAAATGATTTAATTGCTACAACTGAATGCAATTAAAAAGTTGGCTTTGCACCGCAGTTCGGTTCATTCAGGGTTGGGTTAAAAAAAATGATTTTCATCACTAATGTAAATAGCGTGGCATTTGGAACCGCTTTTGTTAAAAAAAAAAAAAATATTGGTGTAAAATTATATTTCTTGTGCGAATGACGTTACCCAACACTGGATCATTTTATTTATCAGATTCTGTGACATTCATGATTTATCTGGTAAAATGATGAATCGCTTGAAATTATATTTCAGCACGTGGTCAGTGTCCTAGTGTACCACTACACAAACAAACTGGGGCATCATTTAATGAAATAAATATAATGCAATTCATTATCAAAAGCAGGAAGTGGGATACACACATGCAGGAATACAAAGTGTATTTCGTTTGTCGTAATCGCTAGACATGCCATTAATGACAAAATATTTCTGTAACTTCACTGATGTTCAAAACAGCAACAATAACCACAGCAATACCCATAATTTCATTTTCAATTATTATAATTATTTTTGTTATTTGTTGTTATGAAACTCATATTTGTATGGAGAGCTCCATTTTTCTGTTAACATCTTCTTAGCACATTAAAAACTAAAGTATTTTCCAACTCTGACATGATGATGTTGAATTCCAAATTTAAAATCACGAGTACATCATTTTCCTAAAAATAGAAAATTAAGCAAAAGCTCCATATTCCATTGCTATCCTGATACGATGGAATTTATTTGCATTACCATAATTTTGAAAACATAACTTTTTAAAATCTATCAGGCTCGCTTGATTGCATTTTTTAAATCACTCTTTCGCAGGTGTTGGTACGTGTCTCTTTTGATTTAAATAAAATAATATATTGGATGATGTGAATTATTAGAATATCATCACAATATCCAGTTTTCAGCGTGTTTGAACAGTCACAGAGTGAATGATTGTTAAATTACCATCTCCCATACTTCTAAAACTCAAACGCTTTTCATTTTTGAGTGATATTCATTTGTATTTCTTACTCAGTCTTAACCACGCGGTGGAAGCTAGGTTTTTTTGAGATGAAGTTTAAAACTGAAACCAGTCAAATTTGGTTTCTGACTTTTTTTTTTTACGTAAATTTGGAATAACTGCCCGTAAGAAGCGGTAAATATCCAACATAAAAAGGAAGAAAAAGTTGCATCCGTGTGTGCAACTGTGAATCGCCCTAAAACACGTAGCAGAGAGAGAGAGAGAGAGAGAGAGAGAGAGAGAGAGACTCATGATGACCGTCCGGCCTGCTGGCATTCGAGATGGAAGATATCAGCTTTTCCCATTACATTTCCATTTAGTTCTGCAAGAAACTTGCTATTAAAAACATTTTTTTAATCCGACATAAGGCCTTTCCTTTTTTTCCTAACAAGCACTATTGTACGACGGAGTTCAGAAACTCATCATTCTCCCTCATGGGAAAGTTGCTCATGAAAACCCTTTGCATAAAGATTCCGTCTCTGAATAAGAACAGGATTTTTGCCGTCGAAATAGAAATTATAAAAAAAAATCCCGACTTCCATTTGACAGATGGCTGTTCCTTTCTTTTTTTTTTTTTTCGTTTTTTGCTCTGAAGTCGAGAATGATCTCATGACTACGACGGTGTCGTGACGGCAGATTTGTATACGAGATTTCTACATGGCATGGGCAATCATTTCTGAATAGCAGGGGCATGTGGTATCGTGAGGTAATATGTTTACTACCAGCGGAAACGAGAAAGCGTAAATCACCTGTAATCTTTTCTTTCGCTTCACTTGTTTAGACCCGCGATGCATGCAATTTTCCTCAAGGATTTGCCAAGTTTCTAAATCTCTTGAAATTGCTTGGAACTCTCCTCCGACAGACTGTCCGCATTCCCTGGTCACTGGAAGATGGGCTTCAGGGAAAAGATTGTTTGTAGGCCTGTTCCTTTTTAATCTAGATTAAACTCTCTCTCTCTCTACACACACACACACACACACACACACACACACACACAATATATATATATATATATATATATATATATATATATATATATATATATATATATATATATATATATATATATATATATATATATATATATATATATATATATATTGTTGTTGTCTTTGTGTACACGTACTCTTAACAGCAACAATTTTCATTAGTGCCCTTTATTTCCTTCATCAAAACAAAAAAACAGAGCGTGTGACATACAACATTATTTACTAAGTCATTCAGACGGAAATGAACAACTTTCATCCTAAAAAAAAAACTTGTTCCTATTCCCAGAGTGATCGATCCTCCTCCCCTTTCAGTCTTCAGCATCACCAATGACCCACAGGTGAGGCTTAAGACCGAAAGTGTTGGTTCGTGGATTTTGGGTTTTGGGTTTTGTTTGGGGACACCAGCTGTCCTCTTTTGAACACGACGGGCGTCGTCCCTCCTTTCCTTTCCTTCTGTTGATCTTGGCGCTGATCAATTTGGTTTTCCCTTTGAGCAATCAGCAGAGGGAAAAAAAGGGAACTTTGTGTACAGACTCTAGGATTGACAGTGTTGACAGTTCACTTTCGATCTCTCCTCTTTTCCTCCCGGTTCCTCCTCCTCCTTCTCTCCTACCCTCTCTTTCCTTAAATACTCTCATTGTTTTTTTTCCTACCTTTTCTGTTTCTCCTCTCCTCTCACCTACCCTCACTTTCCTAGTAGACACAAGGAACGTCAATGTGTTTCAGGTGGTCTTATTCTAAAGATTAATGCTATGGTTACTTTTATTTGTCTGGTGACAACTATGGGGGGGGATTTTCAGTTATGAAGTCGAGCGTGCAAGAATTTAGAAAGGATATTACGGTCGATACGCAATTCATTATACTGACTTTTTTTTAGATTTTTTCACAGATTTTTGGTTGCAAATCGTTAAGAATTATCGCGCAATTGCTCTATTTAATTTCCAATTGGGCATTTATTAAATCTAATTCATATACACATAAGACATATCCAAGGAAAACTGGTCCCCAGGAAATGCTGGGAACAGTAAAAACCCCATTCACTTGAAAAGCTTATAGTTAATTTTTAGTTACTTGCCTCTTTTGAACTAAAAATTATCCTTACCACAAAGAAACTCTAATCGATGGAATTGGTTTTTTTTTATTGTTTTTTTGTTTTTTTGTTTTTTTAGAGCGCGACATTATTGCCTCAGAATACTGAATGACAAAGAAACTCGATTAAGTAAATGAAACTGTGATGGGAAATGTAACTGAAGATGGACCCTTGAAAAGGACGCTGCTCAAAGTTTATTCGTAATTATTTCTGCTTTGAGTTTCATTTAGACTTCTGGCCGAGCCTTGCGATATTTACAGTCACTAATACCTTAACTCGGCACAAGCGTGTTTAACTTTTCACCTTTTTTTTTTTTTTTTTTTGATATCTGATGTATTAAACTTCAAAAAGCTTAGGGGAGTTATCAAAAAAGTCATCAGATAAACACGAAGGGGATTTAAAAAAATATGAAGTACAGCTTACAGGTAAAAAGTTTTAGCAAAAAATTAGGAGCAGCTATTAGTAAATACGTGAGGTAGGAAGTTTCAGAGAAATATCTGAAGGAGCGCCTCGTAAATAGGAGAAAGTTTTTTTTTTTTTTTTATTCGGAAGGGGTGATGAGGCGACTAGCCTAAAATCGCCTAGAAATAAATGGACTGACAAACAGAAAGATGGCTATGGCAAATAACGGCCCCGAATTTCGAATCAGTATGACATGGTTCCCTTGGTTACCATTTGAAGAAATATTTTGACAGTGAATAATGTTTTGGATCCCAGATGTTTTTTTGTTTATCATTTGCGAGTATGAAATGGAGTCTCAAATACCTTTGTACACTGATGTTTTTTTTTTATTCTGTTGTAGGTCTTGAATTTGACCTAAATTTCCATTTACCGTTAATTTGGAATAAAAAATTATTGAAAAATGACGTTTATGTCAAAAAGTAAGCTATTTTCACTGTTAATTAAAAAGGAAAACATGTTATTGAGATAGTCATTTTCAATGTCTAGAATATATTATGCTCAAATATTTGTCTGTGATAAAGGCATTACATCAACCACTTTGGATATCACATTTATTCGGGTGGTCTGTCAGCATGGTAACTTAACATAAAAACAGGAATTTAATAAAATATTTTGTACCAATTATACAAATGAAAGGAATTCTTCGGATAATCCGCACACAAAATAGGATTAAATTGCATAATTAATCAATCTTCATTGTGAGGCATTACCGTATCAAAAGATTTGTGCGTCTAATTTCGTAAATGGTGCTAATGATGACAGTGGCGTTTAGGGAGCATTGCCTGGTCTTATGAGTGATGCATCTAGGAGCAGTTTAGATCCGGATATTATTCAACTAGGATGGAGAATCTAAGACAGGGATCCCCAGCCTATTTATCGTAGACTAGACATCGAACAGTCCTATAATAGCAAAGCTTGTATGTTATACCGTGATGACGTCTGCTCAGGTATGTACCAATAAATTTCACGGTGATATGAAAAGTCTGGAAAGATACCAGCTTTCTCTGCAACTGCTAGCTGTGTCAGACTAAACATTTTTCATAATATTTCGGAATTTCGTGCTCTCTCTCTCTCTCTCTCTCTCTCTCTCTCTCTCTCTCTCTCTCTCTCTCTCTCTCTCTCTCTCTCATATATATATATATATATATATATATATATATATATATATATATATATATATATATATATAAAGACAAAATCCACGAAGGAAAGAGAAACCCTGGAGTGTTACGAGGCCTTTCGACTGGCGTCCTTTACTCAGCAGACTGAATAAATATAAAAGTAAGTTTACAAAGAAAACTCATATAAATGACAGATGGGGTTTACAGAGGAAAAAATATGTACCTGGAATCCAACAGCACTGAAGAATTAGTAGAACTGCCAAAACAGGGTTAGATATTTACGAGGTTTTACAAAGGGTTAGGATCAACCGTTCAGAAGCAGGGACAGGACAATTAAAAGATTACACAAGGAGGTGACTCACCACCAAACAATGTTAGTACAACAAAATAATTCTCCTCTTTTTGTGATTCGGTTATACACACACACACACACACACACACACACACACACACACACACACACATATATATATATATATATATATATATATATATATATATATATATATATATATATATATATGTGTGTGTGTGTGTGTGTGTGTGTGTGTATAAGACAATAAGGACTGAATACATCACTATTCATAGTGCGGTGAAAAACACCACACAAGTAAATGGCCGAACTTTGGAACATTCATTAACTGCACTGTAAGAATTGAAAAGATTATTTTATAACCACCATAAACAACAAGCTGTCAATTACTTTTATCAAGTATTGCTAAGTTATTTTGGACCCAAATTGTCTCGCTATTATCTCCTAGCCTCTGGCTATTCCGTTTGAGAAATAGATATTGATTCTAGTGGTAAAAATTCAGTATTGTTCGAGTATAAGTCACTATCCGAAGCGAGCTGAATGCAAGCTTGACCACTTTGACCTTTATGAAAATGGGACGGAAAGGCTTTCATTGCTCTCTATATTCAGTGACGTAACTTTGCTGTATTCTATATTGTCAGAATTTCAGTTACCAAGACTTAGAGCTACGTATATAAATTCAGTTTTTATGAAAACTTAAGATATTTTAACATTTCAAAATAAAGTTTGGTTTTAACTTGCACTGGGTACCATCGACATTTGGATAAGACTTTGACCAACTAAGTGTCACTAATCATTAAACTTACCTTTTAACAAAAAAATATAAAGATAATCCGCCTTTTAGCAAGGAGCACATAAGCTCTCACATGCGCCATTCTCAAAGTCACCTTGAAAATTATAATCACAATTCAATGAAACACATTCACCCAAACTGCCTCTTACTTCAAGAAAGTGAAAAAAGTACATATGTTGGATTGAAGAATGTCACCTTTATTTAATTTCATAAAACCACCTCAATCTTCAGAGATTTACTTTATCATGTAACTACACGACTCCTGGTCAGGTATATCATGCACACTACGACCCAGTACCTAGCCTGAAAAATAACGCCTTACTCATTGTCTGGCCTGTAAAACAACATCTCATTTAGTATCAGGTCTGCAAAGCAACGTTTTACTTACTGTCCGGTCTGTAAAAACAATGGTTTACCTAGTGTCTGGTTCGTCAAATATTGTCTTCCTTGATCAAAAGTCACTGAGCAGGTTTACCAAAATAAAGAAAGTACCGATACTTCAACTAATTCTTAACGTCTCCTGCATACACTGTATTTCTGGATCCATTTTTGTGATCTGAATATTTCCACCTGCACTATGGATCACATTCCATTCCTGGATGTGACGAACAGAGGTCCCACATATACGCACTGTGCTACCAAAAAAATGTATGACCCAACTTCACCTCATACATTCAAATGCGCGTTCGGGTCAGATATTTTAGGATAGCCGTATTGAACCCTTCATATTTAATTAAAGAAACATTAAGAACTATAAAACGACAAAAGATTTAAAGAATTCGTAAGTATCGCTGTAATTCCATACGCATACGCAATGATAAGTGAGTTGCACAATCGGCTAGACTGTTAAAACTTCATCTAGTTTTTCAAATACCTATAATTCATGAGGTGGCTATCGGTCATCGTTCAGCCGTAACAAGGAGGTTCCTTTATTCCAAGAGCAGGCTTCAGCCCTTTGAATGAAATTATAATAGTTATCTCAAATGAAGAGTCTTTTACAGATTTAGAGCAACATTTTATCTTTCAGTTGAACCCCTTTTTCTGGGTTTATTTACACTTTCTTTAGCAAAACTTTAAGCATCTATTCAGTAGCTCCTCAATCTGCTCTTCCAGTCTCGAAATTCAGACCTCTCAATATTATAAATTTTGACTGACCGTCGAAGCTATATCATCCCTCCAACCACCACCCCCAATCCCTACACACACACACACACACACACACACACACACACACACACACACACACACACACACAGCCATATTTCCATTTTTTGTCTCCTTTTACTGCCACCGTTTTAATTAATCCTTTGATATCGAAATCGAGTTGACGAAACCTTTCGGTTATTAATTTATCAAAGGCCGGGATCCTTAGGAGGGAGACTCGCCTTCTCTCAAAAATGTAAAAATGGAGGTCAGGGGCTAAAGTCATTTCAGTCGTATTGAATATATGCTAAACTTTGATTCTTGCCATCGACAACTTTCCTGCGTTACTTATCGGGAGTCATGGAACGGAACCCTTCCTAGGTATCGATAAGGTGGTGAAATTTTAATGAACGAGCAAAAGCTTACACAAAAAAATATTCATTTTTTAAATAAATCATTGCTGGAAATTCGTAAATTTAGTAAATATTTACTTTCGATATTGATGTTGATGCAACGCCACTTAGTTAATCTGTAAATCAGTTATCCTTTGAGAAAGGTGTAGCTTCTGGAAAAGGTTTACTCAACTCTCATGCCTATTTTCCTCTTTATATTTTATTTATATTTTTTTATTTATTTTCTTATTTAATTATTTACTTTAATTTTTTATTTTTTTCATTTTTGTTTGCAATCTATTAAAATTCAAATATCCAAACAAATGAATTTTCATTGACAATAAGTTAATTTCTTACATTATAAGATGACGTTAGCACAAATTTCATCCGCAACTTGATTTTAACCTCGATTGGGAGAACATACTTTAACTAGATCAATGAAAAGGAGCAGTTTTACCGAATACGGCTTAATTGCACGGGCGGTGTGCCTAGTTTAATGGAGTATCGTCAGTTTTCCAATTATCAGAAATTTCTCACGTGCAAAATTTAACTTCTCTCACTGATGTTCAGATTTCACCGCCAGCATCTAGCTTCTTTATATTTGGTATTAAACAAAATGGCCCACTAAAGATTCTTCCTGATATACAGGGAACTTTTCGGAGATCAGTTATCGAGAAAGAGCCAAAAACAAAAACAATCTATTTTGATACTAGTTATCCATAGATTCGGTTAGATGCAAATTATATCTTAATACTCCTGTTATTAACATAATTTCCACCCGAATTAATACTTTCCAAATACAGTGCACTAATGATGTATGTTTTGCCCTTGAAAAGAAACAGGGAAAGGAGGTATCTCAGAAATGGGCAAAAATACCATGTTGGGGGAAGGGGGCGAGAGTGGGGGCCAAATCCCTCCGGCCAGGCCAGGGCATGGCACACTAGGTCAAGATTAAGTTAAGTGAACGTTAGGTTAAGATATACCCAAAGGCCGTTCCTTATTAAGTGGAAGCCATGGCCACGCCACGTGTTCGAACACCGATAGGTTAGTCTGTATATGCCGTTATGCTGTATTCGGTAGTTACTCTAAACGGCTCACTGTTTATTTGAACTATTTCTTCTGATTTCTTAGTTATATTTCACACACATACACACACAGACACACATCGTACATTTATTAGGCTGTCCGCCAATTTTTACCAGCAAAAAACTTAAAAGGCCCAGGAAAGAGTAAACACAAAGACAAAAGAATTCTTGAGAATCTTCAGCAAGAACATCATAACGTTATATCATACAAAATACAGTATTATAGATTACGCGACTGTTCAGTCTACGATAAATAGGCTGCAGATCCCTGTCTTAGATTCTCCATCCTAGTTGACTAATATCCGGATCTAAACTGCATATAGATGCATCACTCATAAGACCAGGCAATGCTCCCTAAACGCCCCTGTTATCATTTAGCACCATTTACGGAATTAGAAGCACAAATCTTTTGATACGGTAATGCCTCATGACGAGGACTCGTTAATTATGTAATCTAATCCTAGTTTATGTTCGGATTATCCTAAGAATTGCGTTTATTTGAATAAACGGTACAAAATATGTTTTTAAATTCCCGTTTGTATGTTCAGTTATTATGCTGACAGACGCCCGGATAAATATAATATCCAAAGTGGTTGATGTGATGCCTTTATCACAGGCAAATTTTATACTGACGGACCACCTCCAGAAACTTAATGTCCAAATTAGTTGATGTAATGTCTTCTCCACAGACATAAATTTGAGCATAATATATTCCGGACACTGAAAATTAGAATCTCAACCACTTTTTTTTTTTATCTGAAATAAACAACATTTTCAATTTTTTTTTTTTTTTAGAATTAACAGTAAATGAAAAGGTAAGTCCCACTCAAGGGCTGACACGAAATTAAAACTAAGTTTACTGTATAAAGGTATTTAAGACCCATATCTACGCGAATTAAAATTTTCTAAAAATTTGGAAGGCAAAACATTCTTCAATGTGTCAAAATATTTCTGCAAATGGTAACCGAGGAAACCATGTCATACTGATTCGAAAATCGGGGGCGTTATTTACCATAGCCATCTTTCTATTTGCCCATCCATTTATTTCTGGGAGGTTTTAGGCTAGTTGCCTCATCCGCCCCTTCTGAATGAAAAAACAAAAAACTTTCTCCTATTTTCGAGGCGCTCCCTCAAATATTTCTCTGAAACTTCCTATTTCGCGTATTTACTAATAGCTGCTCCTAATTTTTTGCTAAACTTTTTACTTTTACTCTGTACTTCATATTTTTAAAATCCAATTCGTGTTTATTTGATGACTTTTTAATAACTCCCTGAGGCTTTTTGAAAGTTAGTACGCTGGATTTCAAGAAATGAAAAGGTAAAAAGTCAAACATGGTCGCGCAGAATTAAGGTATTAGTGACTGTAAATATTACATGGCTCGGCCAGAAGTCTTAATGAAACTCAAAGTATAAATATAGTTACGAATAAACTTTGAGCAGAGTCTTTTTCAAGAGTTCATTTTCGCTACATTTCCCGTCACTGCATCGTTCACTTAATCGAGTTTCATTTGTTTTAATTATCATTCAATATTCTGAGGCAATAATGTCACGCTCTACAAAAAAAAAATCCATCGATTAAAGTTTTTTTAAGGTGAATATGATTTTTAAGTTAAAATAGCTCAGTAACTAAAAATTAACGATAAGATTTTCAAGTGAATGCGGGTTTTGCAGTTTCCAGCATTGCCTAGGGACCAGTTTGCCTTTGCTCAGGGATTAATTTCGAAATTATGTGGAAATTAAATGCCTTTGATATGTCTTGTAATGAGTATATGAATCATATTTAATAGATTCACAATTGAAAACTAAACAGAGAGTAATTGCGTGTTAATTCTGAACGACTTGAACACACAAAAAATCAGTTAAAAAAATAATAATAAAAAAGAAGTAAAATGAATTGCGTATCGACCATAATATCCTTTCTAAATTCTTGTATGCACGACTATAGAAGTGAAAATTCCTCCCATTAGTTTTCACCAGACAAAAAAAAAAAAAAAAAGATAAAGCATAGCACTAATCATTAGAATAACACCACCAGGAACACACTGACGTTCCTCGTGCCTACAAGGAAGGTGAGGGTGGGTGAGAGGAGAGGAGAAGGAGAAAAGGTATGAAAGAAAATAATGAGAGTATTTGAGGAAAGAGAGGGTAGGAGAGAAGGAGGAGGAGGAACCCGGAGGAAAAGGGGAGAGATCGAAAGTGAACTGTCAACACTGTCAATCCTTGAGCCTGTACACAAAGTTCCTTTTTTTCCCTCTGCTGATTGCTCAAAGGGAAAACCAAATTGATCAGCGCCAAGATCAACAGAAGGAATGGAGAGAAGGACGACGCTCCTCGTGTTCAAAAGAGGACATCTGATGCCCCCAAACAAAACCCAAAATCCACTAACCAACACTTTCGGTCTTAAGCCTCACCTGTGGATCATTGATGAGGCTGACGACTGAAAGGGGAGGAGGATCGATCACTCTGGGAATAGGATCAAATCTTCTTTTTAGGATGAAAGTTGTTAATTTCAGTCAGAATAATTTGGTAAATAATGCTGTATGCCATATGCTCTCGTTCTCTATTTTAGTGCTAAGGAAAGATCTTTGAAGAATGATAAAAATAGCCATTAGAAATATCGAGGAAAATTGTGTTTATAAAATGTATATGTACACTAAACCAATAATTAATATATATATATATATACATATATATATATATATATATATATATATATATATATATATATATATATATATATATATATATATATATATATATATATATATATATATATATATATATATATATATATATATATATATATGTGTGTGTGTGTGTGTGTGTGTGTGTGTATACTGTATATATACAGAGAGAGAGAGAGAGAGAGAGAGAGAGAGAGAGAGAGAGAGAGAGAGAGATAATCTAGATTAAAAAACGAAACAGGTCCACAAACAATCTTTTCCCTAGAGACCATCTTCCAGTGACCAAGAAATGCGGACAATATTGTCTGAGGAGAGTTCCAAGCAATTTCAAGAGATTTAGAAACTCGGCAAATCCTTGAGGGAAATTGCATGCATTGCGGAGCTAAACAAGTGAAGGGAAATAAAAGGAGATTACAGGTGATCTACACTTTCTCGTTCCCGCTGGTCGTAAACGTACCTATTACCGCACGATACCACATGCCCCTGCTATTCAGAAATGAGTGCCCATGACATGTAGAAATCTTATATAAAAATCTGCCGTCACGATACCGTCGTAGTCATGAGATCATTCTCGACTTCAGAGCAAAAAACAATAAAAAAGGAAAATCCATCTGTCAAATGGAAGTCAGGATTTTTTTTTATAATTTCTATTTCGACGGCAAAAATCCTGTTCTTATTCAGAGGCGGAATCTTTATGCAAAGGGTTTTCACGAGCAACTTTCCCATGAGGGAGAATGATGAGTTTCTGAACTCCGTCGCACAATAGTGCATGTCAGAAAAAAAGGAAAGGGCCTTATGCCTGAAAAAAAAAATGCTTTTAATCGCAAGTTTCTTGCAGGACTAAATGGAAATGTAATGGGAAAAATTGATATCTTCCATCTTGAATACCAGGAGGCTGGACGGACATCATGAATCTCTCTCTCTCTCTCTCTCTCTCTCTCTCTCTCTCTCTCTCTCTCTCTCTCTCTCTCTCTCACGAGCACACAGGCATGCGTTTGCAGTGATTTTTATACTGGCATTCACATATATACAGTTACATAAATTCACAACCGCACACACACATGCAACATTTTCTTCCTTTTTATGTTGCATATATAGCACTTTTTACAGGAATTTTTTGCAAATTTACGTAGTAAAAGCCAGACGTTACACATGACAGATATGACTTTTACACTTTACCTAAAAAAAAAAAAAATAAAAAAAAAAAAAACGACCTCCACAGCATGCTTAATACTGAGTAAGAACTACAAATGATATTACTTTAAAGTGAAATGAGCTTTCGGTTTAGGAGTATGGTAGATAGTATTTCAACAATCATTCGCTCAATAATTTAAGGTCAGTTTAAATCGGTGACTTTTCAAAGACGCTGAAAACTGGATAGTGATGAAATTCTCTTAACTCAAATCATTCGGTATATTATTTTATTTAAATCAAAAGAGACGTGGCAACACGTCCTTGTGAAAGAGCGAGCTTGACAGATTTAAGAAGTTATATTTTCAAAAGTAGGGTTATGCCAGTAAAACCCTTCGTATCGGGATATCACTAGCTTATTTCGTTTTTCCTTAATTTGCTATGAATAGGGAAATGATGCACTCATGATTTAAAGTTACGAATTTAACATCACGTCACATTTTGAAAATACTTTTATATGATGATTAAATTACCTAAAGCAATAAGAAGATAATCACAGGAAAATGGAGCTCTCCATACAAATATAAGTTTAATAAAAACAAACAAAAATATTTACAATAAATAAAAATAATTGTAATCACTGAAAATTAAATTATGGGTATTGCTTTAGTGATTACTGTTGTTTTGAATGTCCATGAAGTTTTAAAATATTTTGTCATAAATGCATATCTAACGATTACGACAAACGAAATGAACTGTGTGTGTCTCACTTCCTACTTTTGTTAATGAATCCCATTATCTTATTCATTAAATGATCCCCGATTCATTTGCATACTTATAAGCTACGACACAGACTATGTGTTGCAATATATTTTCAAGCGATTCAGCTTGTTAACAGATAAGCCATGAAGGTGACAGAGTCTGATAAATAAAATGACCCAGTACTGGGTAACGTCATTCGCACAAAGAAATATCCTTTTACATCAATATATATATTTTAAACAAAAGCGGTTCCAAAAGCCACGCTATTTACATTACTGATGAAAATCACTATCTTTTTTCAACCCAACCCTGAATTAACCGAACTGCAGTGCAAAGTTAACTTTTTAATTGCACTCGGTTGTAGCAATTAAATCATTTTCCTATTCAGCTGTGCCATAGACAGAAGGCAAAAGCGTTCGCATTTATTTTCAACACGGCTGTCGGCCACAATGTAATGGACAAGCAGTAGTCATTTGGGTGATATTCAGCTCTGCCCAGCATCAACTGCCTGCACTATTCATGATGAAGGAAAAACCCACTTCGAAATCAGCGCTTCTCCATGAGTGTGGCCAGAAAAACGCAAACCATCATCCACGAAGAGGTTTCCGTCAAACTGTGTTCTCTCGAATTCATCCAACATAGTTCATCCGTTCTGTATTTCATTAACTTTACAAATCGAAAAAAAGTATTGCCCTCTCCCAGCCTCGTTGACCAAAGAAAAATCGTTACTTCAATACCAATAAAAACTTCTGCGGACAAACATTGATGTATATGCGCATTTAAATGCATTTTCTTTTTCGTTTACACTATATAATCAACTAATGCGTTCACATATCAGTAAACAAAAAGAACAGCATTTATTTCTACAGCAATTAGTCCATAGTAGTATAAAAGAATAAACACAAGTAAAAACACAGGCAGCCTTCTTGTGGATGATCCACACTCTGACTCAAAAATGAAAATGAATTATGTTTAGGCGTACATGTTAAAATGGCTGGTATATAAAGGGACGAGTCATGGAATACGCTATTAAGACCTCAGCGTAACGAGTGAAAATAAAAGAAAATAAATAGATTAATAAATGAATTAGGAAATGGTAAAGCTCGTCTGTCTGTCTAGTTTACTAAGAGGACGTCTAGATAGATGTTAAGTGCCATATATGGCTAAATCCGCGAACGGTGGAAAAATAATTGTTAAAACGGAAATAACAATAATTTCAGACGTTTATAGAGCAGCCATAGGACGGGGCAGTGATAAGGAGAAACTAACGCTAACTGACCAATCGAAAGTATAAACAAAAATACAAAACGGAAAGTTGAATGCAGAACAACAAAACACATCAAGAAAATAAAAGGAACCTATAAAGCAGTTTTGAACGAGTGAATTTTTCTGCCTATCTTTGTGCAGACTTTTTGTAGTTTGTTCAACAGTCACAGGGAAAAGGAAACAACTTTTGCCCTAAAAAAATATTCCATTTTCATAGTAGGGGCTCTTTGCTTATTATATTTACTGAGAACAAATGTATATATATGTGTGTTTTTATCAATACATACATATATATAGATATATATATGTACATATATGTACATATATATGTATTCATACACGTATATACATAAATATATACACATATATATACAGTATATGTAAATATATATATATATATATATATATATATATATATATATATATATATATATATATATATATATATATATAAAACAATCAAGAAGAAAAACTCGCAGAGAGCGAGGCAGTGGGAGATAAATGTACCTGAAATTTTATGACTGCAAAAACTTTAGGAGAAAAAATAATTTATATTAAAACATATTAATCCATGACGACTATTCTCAAAAACAAACCTCATTCCAGTCCCCGCCCAACGCCACTTCCCCCCCAAAAAATAAATTTGAAGCCTACACCATGAAAATCGCTAAAATATCATCCCGCAAAATGACATTGCGTAGCGAGGGAGACGGAATGAGCTGACCGAAATTGAGTTTAGCCATGCAAGCCATCATTCGGTTGATTGCCGAAAATGAGTTATGGTCAATGAGCTCATGCAAATACAAGAACTAAATGCTTTTTCAAAGCTTGTGAGGTTGGTGGGGATGATGATGATGATGATTTTTTCCCTGTTGGGGAGGGGGTGTTGTGAGGGGGGGGGGGATGGGGAGGGGGTGTTATAGGGAGATTGAATGTTTCTGCGTGGGATTGTTCAGTGATCCAGAATTCATCGATTACATTATTATTGTGTTGATTTGATTACGTGGGTAAATAACGCGTAGAATAAAGTCAAAGTAAAAATCAGAGACATGAAAATGAAAAGCCTAAATTAATATAGAAGTCTGATTGGAAGACGTTTTATGATTTCAATCAGCATTTTAAAGAAGTCACGACAAACAGAGGAACTTATCAGTTATAAGTTTTTTAACCGTAATGATAAATTGCTTTGCGACATATTCGATCGGTTTTCATACCAAAAACCCTCATAATTCTTTTGATAAAAGTTCAAATAATCGTAAATGCATTTTTTGCTCGTCAAGGTTTAATCGACTTCTGATATTTACACTTCGTGTAAATGATGGCATTTTAAAATTTCCATTTGCGCATTAATGATAAAACACAACAATATAATGTCACCACACAATATCATGCATGAAAGATTTTACATTGAGTTCATGATAATTTACGCATGCATTTCCATCAAGCACCACTGACAAATTAAGTATGCATTTCCACCACTCTATTTGCCCCAAAAGTGTTTAGATTTATTCTCTCCCTGGTGCATATAAATTCGTAATTTTTATATACTTATCAAGATTCTTTACATAAATACAAAACCTTCTTCAGAGCTGTGAATGCAAATGAATACAAAGGAAAAACTTCTATTATATTCCTAAAATTTTATTTAAATACGACAACACATTCTTCAGAACTGTATGCCATAAAATATGAAATGTAATGAATTTGATTTATTCCTGTGATAAAGTACAGCACTGTAATTTAAGAAAATTCAGATACAGATATAACCAGATATTCATGGCAGCAGCGAAATAACCAAAGACCAATTTTCAGATTATCATATAATAACTAAAAAAGCTATGCATATATCCAGGTAAGTCATCATCAATTAAAATACATAACGCCATCGAGAGATTCAATTTTCTTACAAGTGTGAGGAAATTCAGTCCAACGAATGACAACAATATGTTAGTCCCAAAGGAAAAGTGACGCAAAAACCAACCACTTAAATTACCGTAGCAAGACAAATTCCCTTGAGGGCTGCCTAATAAAAATGTCCAGTATAAGAGTTTGCTTTTCACGCCAACCGAAGGTCTGATTTTCGGGAAGAAAATCATGACCCAATAATTCTGGTACAAGACATCCGATTGTTCTTGACTGTCAGGTCAAGACAGAGGGTCGTTTTTCAGTGTCAACAGCTTCGGGGCAAATATGTCTCAAGTACAAAGCATTCGCTTGAAATTGGTTTACTTTTTTTATATATGTGAGTTTTCATGATATTAACAGCTGTAACGGAAGAAATGTAAACAAAAAAATGGTATAGGAGTAAGGCAAAGTCTTTGGTGGGAATTAGGTGGGAATTTTTAACAAGGTAAATAAAACAGGATTATTGTGAAGTGTCACCAAAACCTTAATTTTCTGAATGAAAACGTTAATCTACGATAAGATGAAGTTTATTTGAAAAACAACCTTCTAAACCCCTTTATTACCGGCAATGGGGGAAAAAATTGACATCGGCAACGGGGAAGAAACTGTTCGGTAATTTCATCGTATAAGTAAGTACTTTTTTCCCTCAGTTTTTTTCTCCGATTTTACATGTCAGAAGCCAATTTTTCGGAACATTTCTATCAAATGTAGCAAATTTCATCAAATTATTATGCACATGAAAGCCACAACCTAATAAAATAATTCTGTAACAGTAAGGTAACAAATATTCCAATTATTGTTATAAGACCACGAACGCTATACGCTATTGATATTTTACAGAGCTGTAAGCTTTTATTGTATACGAAACAAAAAATTAAATAAGAGAAAAATACCAGTTTAGATCCAGAATCCATTCCAGGAAAGATTTATTTCAAGGGAATATTTGCTTAATTAACTCCGGAGCCGGCAGAGTTAAGGCAATAAACCCCCATTAAAAGCTCTTTCGGTAAATTAACGAAAATGCTGTTAGCATCTGGCAATTCCAGTTTCAGATGTTTGTAATGGAATTAGCTCCGAAGGGTAATTTAATTACAAGGAGCGTAGAATACAAAAATGATATATACAGCAGTTTAGGGAAATTTAACGGTTTGATGAAATATCTGAGCTTTTCGAACCACAGACTTAAGGCTTTTCTGTAGGTTCACAAAGTCATGCAAATTTATTTGGCGATTTATTTTACGTGTATGTTTCCCAAAGGATGAAATCACTTTCCACTTAATGTCCTATTTAACGAGAACAATTTCAAGAAAACTGAAAAGGAAAACAATAACTCTGTTTTTCATGAATTAACTGATGTATGCGATTAATATGTTTCTAAGTAGGATGTACTATGCAATGATGAGTGCATTTTTAAAGGACAAAAAATACAGAGAGCATTAAAATATTCCGGCAACGTTTTCAATGCAATATACATTCATAAACTGCATTTACAAAGATATAATTACTAGCATTTATCTGAACTCTATCAAGAGAGAGAGAGAGAGAGAGAGAGAGAGAGAGAGAGAGAGAGAGAGAGAGAGAGAGAATAATTTGAAACATCGGTAATTTAGCATTTGAAAAATACATATGCCAAACCAAAAAGAGTATAATTATAAAGCCCAAACCTTCACCAGAGGCGAAGAATATTAAAAAAAAAAAGTACAAAATTCGGAATTGCGATATTCTCAAAATTTAATTAATGATCACTTGGCCCACTGCCTACCACACCGCGAAATTTCATAAAAATCCACCGACCACTCTTTGAGATATATATAGAAACAAATAACAAAATACCCCGGGAACGGACGCCCCGAATTTGTTGAAACTCAGCTGAAACATTGATCGTGGGCCTGCGTTGAAAGATAAACATTAGGTAGATATTAATAACACCTGTTGAACACCTGGAGAAAACCACCAAATAAATAATTATGAAAATTAATCATTTGAATTCCAAATGTTTTTAGAATATGAAATGGATATACATTTTCATTTTGTTATCCTTCTTTTGTAGCTAAACAACGTAAGTGAATTCAGGTAAATCAGAGGACGTGATTAGTGGGAAAATCTTACTGCAGCGAGTTTTGGACCCAATACTTGGGTAAATGAGGCAATTAACGGCAGAGAATTGTCTGCTAATTGCAATAATTGCTAATGCTGCTTCACATTATATAATAATGTAGCACGGACAGCAGCGGCTACTGAATAATTCGAGATAAAAATTACGTCTGAAATTACGAGCAATCTATCTTAATTAGAATGACTGTAGCGAAGGCCACATCTGACGTGCAGTAAAGTAAGGAAGGAAAGAAAGGAAGACCAAGATAGGGAAGTACGAATAGATCTCTTCAGGTTTTATAATGGTATGATTTCATTTAAAAAAAATGTAGTAATTACCTGCAGAAATAAACTAATAATTAACCATGAATTTGTTTTTAACATATTACTAGAGCTGAAATAGGAAGGGAATGGAATGGAATATAAAATTTAGGCCTAAGGCCAAGCACTGGGACCTATGAGGTCATGCAGCGCTGAAAGGGAAATTGAGAGGAAAGAGTTTCTAAAGGTGTAACAGGAGGAAAACCCGGCAGTTACACTGAAACAATATTGTAAGGAGAGGATGGAAAGTAAGATGTAAGAAAGAGAATATGGACAGAGAGAATGACAGGGGTGACAGGGGTTACAGCTAGGGGCCGACGGGACGCTGCAATGACCCGTAAGTAACAACAGTGCACCGCGTGAGGTTCACTGACGGCACTACCTCCTTACGGGATAAAACTGAAATAGACCCAAACAAGTGAAAACATGACTTCCTGCCTAGTCATAAGTAATAATAATATTCCTGCCTGGAAAATGATAACTGATAGCAGGACGTAAGCTGACAGGTAAGTTATAATCTAGTTACCTATCTTCTGTGTATTTTTCGAAGCGGAAAAATTGCAATCTCCCTGATAGCCTCTCAGCTCATATCATATTCTGTTCCTGAAAGTTTTCATCGTAAGACTTGGCTGAAGGCTTCGGTCGTTCCAATATTAAGATTGTTTCTGGTGAAGAAAAATAAGCTCTAGACTGCTTCTGAAAAGTCCCAGTTTATGCAGATCACAGACATGAAATAAAAGCCAAGTTTATGAAATGCCGTTTTGGTGTTTTCCTAAATTTTTGGTTTTAGCTCGCCCATTTGAACTCGGAAAAAATTATTTTTGTTATAATAATTATGTCATAAAATGTTAATATCAAGAAAAACGCACGAAATCATAATTTTCTACAAGAAATTTTAGCGTCACGGGAGAGAGAAGCGAATGTTGTTATATAAATAAGGTGAAAAGACCGGGCGTGTTGTTGATGAGGGTGTATGAAGAAGTTGTGAATTAATTTACTGAGTCTTAATCAACATGAAACCAACATAGATAACCAACGTTATTGTAACGCCAATGCACACAACTCGGTCAATCAATCAATCAGTTGCCTTTGGTGAAGTGGCTTATTGATATGGGTAATATTAATAGCTTTGAATGAATTGCAACGGGTATAGTAGAAATATACTGGCCAAATCGAAAATAAGTTCTCAGTTCGCACTCATTCAAGTCTATCACGAGAGAGAGAGAGAGAGAGAGAGAGAGAGAGAGAGAGAGAGAGAGAGAGAGAGAGAGAGAGAGAGAGAGAGAGTTAAATTACATAAATACAGTGAAATGGCAGCTCCAGATATACATGAAAAGCAAACAAGTGTATGATTCCAGACTTCATTCAGAAGTAAACACGAGGCGAAGAGGCGTCTGTGAAACCCGACGCACAGCACGATTCTGTATTTCATTAGACCCGTTGCTTTACTACGAACACACAAGAGAGAAACGAGATCCCTCTTTCAACTTGTTCGCGAGGGAAGATAAACTGAGAGCTGCGAAACTTTCACTCAAAGGAACATTCTATACACTTCCTGCTTCCCTTTACAAATCAGGATGAAGAGGAAGGGAACGTGACTGCGAATAAGCCTTTAGAGTCCGTCAGTATCAAATTGAAGCCAGCCACCTTTGCAAGCCCGAGAGAAATCTGCGTCTTGACATGGCAAATATAATCAAGACTCGTGAAGACAAGACAGACTTTCATCTTGGAAGACTGCAGATAACATCATCATTGAGAATATGGGGATTTAGTCATTTCTGGTTGGCCAGTTGGATGAGACATTCAAGTATTTAATGTAACTTAAAACAAGATTTTATAAGCTTAACTTGTAGATGTTATATTGCATACATTATAGTATTTTAGCTTAAAGGTTAGCAGGAAAATATAAGAATCACTGGATCGGTGTTTAATTTCGCAACATTTGAGGCAGTTTCTGAACTCGTACCTTAATTTTTCTTGTATTTTTTCCATTATATCCTAACCTCTCTTTGTGCAGCATTGCATACTCACTCAGTGTTGAAAAGTGCCACAGAGAGAGAGAGAGAGAGAGAGAGAGAGAGATCGCAATAGTTTCTTCAAAAGCAAGTACTGCTTATTCAGTTTAGCAAAAAGTACGCAACTGCTTGTCGCCTTTCTCAAAAAACCACACCAGTAGGATCTCGAATTAATTTTCGAATACAACAAGGGTTTACGTCTGCTAATTTGAATTAACCTTCCTGATTTATTATCTATAATTAATTTGTCTTTACTGCCCAGAAATTCTGTGCACAGATACACAATATAATGTACAAATATATATATACTGTATGTATATATATATATATATATATATATATATATATATATATATATATATATATATATATATATATATATATGTATGTACGTATACATATATATATTTATATATATATATATATATATATATATATATATATATATATATATATATATATATATATAATGTACAATATATAATATATATTGGGAACATTATGACACGTTCTCATAGTGCTACAAAACCAACAATTTAGAACCATGTACCCATCTGAGAGACTTATAAATTAACTAAAAACATCACTAGAGCTATCTGGAAGACTCTCTCATAAGCACCATCTATAATACGCCCGCGAAAACTTTAAATTAATAACAAAAGAGGTTTACCTAGTTATAGTAACAGTTCAAAAAACATTTAACAGCATGTACCTGATGAAGGACAACACGACAAACGTACATTACCTGGTTTCTGTTCTATTTCTAATAAACGTTCAACACTTCCACGCTTACCTGCAAAGAAAGAAGGAAAAGGTAAGATATAAATCTGATGTCAGAAATGCATGCTTCAAATAACATAAAAACACAGAAAAATTTAGTCGAGGTGGGACATTATAATTAACAAGTCGGTCGATTTTTTTTATGAAAGTTGAAGTAAAAATTGCAAGAAAATTACCATAAATGATAGGTTTATGGCTAAACGAGGTGAAAAGAGTTCATTATCCTCCCTAATGCTGGGGATGAGGGTAATCTGTCAGAAATACAAAATTTTCATAATATTTGGAGATGTCGTCAAACTTGTTCATAACTAAAAGTGACTGAGCTCTGCAAAAAAAAATAAATATTTAAAGCTACGTGTTAGAGTGTACAAGCTAAACAACATGCAAATAAACTTAACTAGAAGTTTCACATTTTTTGTCTTCGTTTTAATAATTATGTATATTTTATAGATTTATCACAAAGGCTCTGCATAATTCATTAACAGCAAAACATCAAGAAATTTCAAAAATCGAAATTGCGCTGAAAGAAGAATGTTTGTTGCATCAAGTTTTGTCTCAGCTCAGTTTAATTCGTGACCATCTCAGCTTTCTTACCTGAAAAACATAGTAACGAAACTTTCCTTTTTCTTGATAAACGTATCTTGATAAACGTATCTTGCCGTCAGTGATCATTAATATTGGAGACAATAATTATCTACGAAACTAAGACCTATACATAATAAGTCCACTGTTTCATGTCCATACGTATTCTAGCAAAAGATTGTGTAAATCGAATGTTCAACAACGCATAAATGCCGAAGATGATCTAATCACATCAAAATATACCTGAAATAATCCCCACACCCTTTTTACTTACGTAACATAATCCGTCGGAAGAGACTAGACAGTAATATCGCTAAATTAAATGGATCTATAATAAAATAACTTGAGGAACCTTATATTCAAGCGTATAAAGCACTAACAATTTTAAGATTACAAAATCATTTCAGGAACCTTATATTCAAGTGTATAAAGCACTAACAAAAATTAAAGATTGAATCAAACTATTTTTTTTTTAATCAGATTAGGAAAATATATTTATGTTCACAGTGATCATACCTGGTCTGAAACCATAAAAAAAAGACGTTGTAACAAGACTAATATCCACTGATATATATAACAAAACTGAGTTTTCTTAGTCAGTAAAGTTGTAAGATTAATATAAAACATTCATCACGAAATTATTATAAATCACGCGAAACTCAGCCTTCAAAGGTGCTAAATGTCAAGAACTGAAACTTATAAAACATAAAATTTTAAAAATGCAATGAACAATAATAATAATAATAATAATAATAATAATAATAATAATAATAATAATAATATAATAATAATAACTGATTGCAGGGATTATCAACTCTTACAAAACAGCTTAAGGGACGTAAATATTTCTCTCACTTGACTAATGTTTCTGATTCAAAAGAAAAGGTATTAACTTTTTTTCAAGAAAGCAGGTAAGGTGAAAGGCATGAGGAATATCATGTCCAGTTATTTCCAGTCATAGTGTATGTGAATCCCCTAGTTATGACAGCTTACAGGCTATTTTTAAATCTATCCTTATTCATTGCAGAAAGGATGTCAGACCATCATGATTGGCAGAGCATGTTATTTATATCTCGTCCCTTTTTAAAAGGGACAATTTATGCAGCTGGAAATTTAAAAGTGACAATCTTAGCTCAGCTTACGAGTATGTTCATTTTGACACGAGTCATAACCATTCTGAACCTATGACACAGTTTACTTCATCTCTCACGAATGTAAAATTTAGATCAGAATGTATTAATCCGGGCATCGCAGTGACGTTGCTTATGTAGATTTCCGTTTGCACGAGATAAAAAGATGATGAAATAGTGTGCTATTTTCAAACAGGGATTACATTCCAGGTTTATGCAAGGCCCTCGCACCGACATTTTACTAATAAGCTCATGTCATTTTTAGTGTGCTTTTCAAGATATTAACCTGGAGTAAATTCATATTTTTTCTCTCTCTCTCTCTCTCTCTCTCTCTCTCTCTCTCTCTCTCTCTCTCTCTCTCTATATATATATATATATATATATATATATATATATATATATATATATATATATATATATATATATATATATATATTACATGTAATGAATAATTCACAGCATGATATTACCCGAAAATGCTTTAAGTAGAGTAATAAATGATTAGCCCTGTAGGAATTAATGTTTCTTATTTCTCTGTTCAGTAATTGTTGTTTCCTCTCTGGAAGACGACTTGGGAGTTCTAAACATTTTCTATCCTTCTTTATTCCCTTCTCATAGTTTCAGCAATGAGACCTTGACCAGATATTGGCCATAGGATGCCCGTTCAAAAAGTCTATAAATATAAAATGAAATATATCAACATCTATCTATCTATCTGTCTATCTATCTATCTGTCTACCTACCAGTAAAAATATACTTGCACAAACAACAGCATTTACAGAAATTTTAACAGATGATGAAAGCAGGTACATGAATAAAAAGGTAAATAAAACTATACTTTTAGATTATTATGTCGAAAAATATCCCCTTGGCCACACATTCACATGAAACCTACTGATGATTATCGGCAACAGAAAATGAAAATGTTATGCGTAATGGTCGTCGTTTTTCCTATAAATTGCCCCAGTTATTAGTCAGTCAGGCAGGCAGATTTTGGAAAAAAAATAGGACGGAATCTGAAATTCACAGCACTCTCGGAATGGCTGAAATGACTGTCATTTAGTAGGTAATTCGTATAATTGCAATGATGAAGCCTTGCTAATTATAATTTCTCTCTCTCTCTCTCTCTCTCTCTATCTCTCTCTCTCTCTCTCTCTCTCTCTCTCTCTCTCTCTCTCTCTCTCTCTCTCTCTCTCTCTCTCTCTCAGTCAAGAAAATAACAATTTTTTACATAATATTTTGTCACATGGGAATACGCAAGTGAAAAGGTCTTAAAACGCATATCAGTTCACGAAGGCAAGAATAAATAAACAAATAAAATAAGCGGATAAACAGCAACGAGGTCGAATGATCTGCCACTTTATTTTCATCTCCGTAAATTGAAAATAAACACATTTGCCAAACGTCAGCCGTAACCTATTCAATACGACCATATGATATAGATTCCTTCCTTCCTCTCTCTCTCTCTCTCTCTCTCTCTCTCTCTCTCTCTCTCTCTATATATATATATATATATATATATATATATATATATATATATATATATATATATATATATATATATATATATATATAAATATATATATATATATATATATATATATATATATATATATATCACACACACACACACACAAAACTCATAGAAGTAACCATCATGGAAGCTGAAAACTAAGGGCTGTTCTAGAATCAAGAATCCTTGCTGGCATATGGCCAATTCATTTTATGATGAATGTTAGAGATATAAGTGCAATAATATAATTTTACTACTAAATTGCCCTGTGCCCATTTTAAAGGTTTTGGATTGCCAACGGAACTGTAGATCATATCAACGGCAATACTGAAATTATGCAGAGTTGAACATGATATTCAAAAAATTAATATTATTGTGAGGAATATGGTATTTCAGAATTACCTCTCTAGAATATAGGTTACTGCCGATGAAATGTATTAACAGTAATTTTTTTTTAAGGAAGTAATGGCATTTGTATATTTTTTTAACAGCTATGACAAAAGTTTCATGAAAATCAATTACAGTTCATTTTTACGCTCATCATCTATTAATTTTGCATTCACGATCTATTATTACAAACTAGCATACCACTGTTCAAAGCACTTTTTCTTTACTTAAAATCTAAGATCACAAGACGTATACAAACCGAACCGTTCGTCTACAGCAAATTGCACCTGACCCACGAACCTTAGAGAGAATTATTCCTCTGCCAATTCTTTCATCGTGAAACCCCATATTCCGATCCGATCAGCCAATCCAAACTCCGAGCCTCAGTTACATCTAACATTTCCGTTCTGGCAATATAATGGACCCCTCATCCATTTCCAACCAGCGACTTGATAAAGTATTGGTGAAGCTACTATACCGGATTTCCGCGGAAATAAATGGATTTTCGTGTTATATTTAAATTTATGTCCATTTTTTCTGGGCTTTATTCCTCGCTCTATTTAGATTTATGGTACTTTTTTGTAGACGTTAATGGGAGGGGAAGTGGAAATTATTATGCAGGAAGTTGAAAATATTAGCCGTAAGACAAATGACTGGGAGGTTCTGTTAATTTTCAATTACACACAAAGATATGAAAGCGTTTGTGTTTACTCTTCCTTACGTGAATAATTTAATTGTGTTTAGACGCCTGCTGATGATTTTCGGTTCACTGCCCACATATCTATTCATAAATAATCAAATAAAAGTTGGGAAATTTGAATAATTCCATACTGATGAAAGAAAACCATTAACTGCTGGAGGCAGCAATACGTACAATAATGTAAAATTAGCTTTTAATTGCCTATTTTACCGAACCCTTCTGAGTTCTGTGAATCACACACAGTTTTCAATACTGATCCAGAGAGGTAATAATGATGAATTAATGTCTATTTCTCTAATTGCTCACAATAACTATAACTGATATTTACTAAATAAAGATAAAATCATGACAACACAAATTTTACCAAAAGAAAAAAAATATTGATGATCGTAATTCTAACACTCCGGAGTAACAATCTAACCTTAAAACAGTTATAGAAAACAGCAAAAGGTAAAATAACAATAGCGTTTGATTGTATAACTCCAGGTGTAAATAACTGTCCTTTATTTATAATTTCAGGGACAGACTCGACCTC
Organism: Macrobrachium rosenbergii; assembly: GCF_040412425.1. NCBI lineage: Eukaryota > Metazoa > Arthropoda > Malacostraca > Decapoda > Palaemonidae > Macrobrachium > Macrobrachium rosenbergii. The sequence goes on from NC_089758.1 coordinate 26,756,560, forward strand.
CAACACAGTGTCGCCATTTCAGCCAACGCCGGGTCAAATAATAAGAGCAATCAACAACTGTCACAGAGTAAATAAATCAAAGTTTGCATGACAGAACAAACTTGGCTGTTTCAACTGAGCCCTGCTTCAACCTTGGGACAGTAATGAAACCGTGCGTTTATAGCTGCTCGTATTCTGTACGATTCCAGCTGAATGCGTCGCAATGTCCATTCAACTTCCTTGTTAATTCGGTAGGAAACTTTTGAAGAGAGAGAGAGAGAGATTGTCGGTTCCTGACTCTCTCTGTTCAACTCCCGTATTTTCTTATTAGAGATGATAATGTTAATATGTACTGCATGAAATTCATTTTTATTCCTGGGGATTTATTCCGTCATGTTCAGGGAGTGGGGACTCCATTACTATGTACTGCACTTATTTCCACATCACAATAGGGATCATCTAAATCAGACTCCTATCTTGTCTATTATACCCCGTGAGTATACCCAGGATGGTGGTGTTAGTTGAGCGAAGGGCGAGTTGGGGTTGGGGGGAGAAGAGTCATTCCCCACATGTCAAAATCAAATCAAATCTATGGTCATGACTTTGGACTTCAAAAGAGGATGGAGGCCCAGGAGAATATCTAAGTACTGATTTCATTCCCTTGTCATTACTGCCATTTGTGTTTTCACTCTCAATCGCTATTCAACGTTATCTTTGATGGGAGGGGAGGAGAGTTTTTTTTTATCTCATTTTCGAAAAATAAGATTCCCCAATTCGACTCAATTAAACAAGAAACAAAGTAAAACTATGTATTCGAACAAAGTTATTGTAACCTTACCCCTTCATACCACCAACATACAAAACAAACAACATGCAGTATTTAGCAATACATTACAACCATTTCAGATGCTGGTTTAAAAACTGAAACGCTTTACCTTAACAAATGAATACAAACAAATGAATATGAACACTCTCAGCATTCCCCTCTTGCACTGATGCAATAACTTGAATATTAATGAAGAACACACTCCCCCCAAAAAGGGACGCCTTGAAACACCAAGTATTTACATTTCTCTCTCTTCAAATATTTCATGACCTTGGATTAATTAGCTAGGTGAAGAATTCCTCTTTGGAAATTCTGCCAGATGATCTGCACGGTCAAGATTAAGAATCCACGGTCTGCACAGTCTAGATTAAGAATCCACGGTCTGCACAGTCTAGATTAAGAATGCATAATATTTAGTCCGTGAGAAATGTTGCACAACTTGACTACCAGGTCTGACGTCACGTGGTACATGTTTATTTAGCCCACTAGAAAAAATTATTCATAAAAATAAGGGGTATAGCATTTAATCTCCAACCAACACTCTAACAAAATCAACCGATCTGCATTTAAATTCCGTGCAAACCTATAATAATAATAATAATAATAATAATAATAATAATAATAATAATAATAATAATAATAATAATAATAATAATAATAATAATAATAATAAAAATAATAATAATAATAATAATAATTATTATTATTATTATTATTATTATTATTATTATTATTATTATTATTATTATTATTATTATTATATAGAGTTATAATCCAAAGCGTGGACTCTCCCACATATCCCCTTCCCTCTATTGGTCAATCACCTAATCATGCATATTTAATGCACCGCCAAAAAGGACTCCTATATTTCTGAAAAAAAAAAATTAAAGTCGTTTGCATAATATAATGTCAACACTGAGCCCAGCTGCGCAATATGAAATTCAAAAGTGTGTTCAACATAATCGTGAGTTTTCAGTCTGCTGAACGACGAAGTGAATACTTAAAAATGAAAAAAAAAAAAACTTGTCATCATACTTCATTTCGGAAAGATAAAAAAAAAGGAAAAAGTTTTCATGAATACAGAATAAAAAAACATTTTTAAATAAGAAAGGAGAGTAACCAGTGATACGACGCTATGAATAGGATATCACTGCAATTAACTTTTAGTATAAAATTCCCTTTTAAATACGGCATTAGAGGCCATGACTGGAAGCTATAAATTCTGCACTATGCTCCGGAAACAAGGTTATTATAGGACTGTGTATAATGAGCCATACACACACTACAGATTTGGGATTTGTCTACCCTCTCTTTATTTAATACATACACGTACATACATACACACACAAATATATATATTTGTGTGTGTGTGCGCACATATATGTATGTTTATATATATAGATGGGAGTGAGTCCATTAAAAGCTTAAACCATTTATATATGTGTGTGTGTTTGTGTGCGTGTGTGTGTGTGTGTAAGTGTGCGTATGTGTGTGCGTTATGAAAAATTTAAACCATTTCGTTACGAATACCTTAAACATATGAGTATGAATCTTTCCTGACTTTTAATATATATTAAGCAAACCTTGCTGTTCATTATCATTACTACTACTAATACGACTACTATTAAATTATTATTTGCTGACTATGACCTGTTAGTGCAAAATGATTCGAGCTAAAATATCGTTTCAAATCCTGCAGCAGTTTTACAGAAACTCGTTATTATCAGCTGAAGGCCATATATTTCCCAATAATTTATGTCATGGATATATATTACCCTTTGTTAATACCCCCTTATTTTTATATCGCAGAATCCAGCAGATTTTTCCCCAAAGTATATCGTAATAACTACAAACAAGCAATTAACATTAGTTGTTTTGTGGTTTAAAACATTTTAAGAACAAAATATCAAATATATGATAAACACATTATTCATAACCCATTAATGTCAAATTATTTTTTTTTCTCCTGTACCTAAAAGTCACCCCGAAAATGCTATCACCCTTGGAAGCGTACAGAATATTTATGATTTTGTAAACAAGCTGTTTTCACTTTTGTCAACAACCTATTTTTATATTGGACACGTTTTTGTAACAAAGGCGTTTTTGGTATTCTACAAAAATGCTTTATTGTACAAGTGGTGAAGTTTGTTATAGTTTCTAACATCCAGGCACCTAACCGCTCTTATCCTAGGCCGCCCAGCCTTTACATTTTAATACTGATCTTTATATTTTTAACATTTAAATTAATATCTGATATCAGCCCATTGAGATATTTCCAAGTCATAAATAGGCTCCTTATACAATAGACCTTTTTCTTATCATACAGTATTCCTCCTACCAATTTGCACATATATATTTTATTTCAAATAAATAGCCACAATACTTACACATTCCCAGCCTTCACCAGAACAGGAGTAAGCTACATCGAAATCGACATATGAATACTATCATATACAAAGTAATCACAAAACTATGCATTAAAAGGAGTAGGTACCCGATTTCATTCAACGAATACCTAATGGATCGATAATAAAACAACCAATTGGTTCATATTTTATGACAAACCTGGCAGGGACTTATCTGAGAGCCACGATCCCAATTTCGCGAAGACAGTCACTTCTAAATAGTTCAAGATTTTGGCTATCATTTGGGAGAAGGTTTTACTGACACTGCGCCAAATGGAGCTATATTTGTTTTAATGGATGCAAATGTTAAACTTAATTTTCTGATAGCTACTTAAATGTGATGTTCTGTACATGAAATTGTAAGAAAGACTTCCACTGTATTTAGTGTAAATATGGAATTATAGTTAATGAACAATATCAACAGTTGTCAGTGCCTTGGAAATCTCTTCGCTAATACATAAGATGCTGGACAGATTTAATTCTACCATACGATGAATATGCTAATTTCAGTTGCTCATCATGAAGCCACAATGCAGGATGATTCAGTTTAAAAAATACCCAAGTTCGTCTGTGAAATTGCAATCGACCACATAAACATAGCCTAATGCATTCCAAAATGACAATAACATGCAGATGTCGTAAGCTAAGTAATCAGTGGTAGCCCGTAAGACTATTCAAGGGGATAGGAATCCTGATGCGGACCTCTGGTTTATGACCAACCAACAGCCGCGCTTACTGCATCCTCCCACGCCAACATAAAGCACCCCACGCTCGTTAGATGCAGCCCTGTCAATCACCAAGCGTCAGCGTTTGCGGAACAGGAAATTTCTAAATCGAAAAATCTGAAAACTTGACGTCTTAACAAGAAACCCACTGAAGGTGAAGACTACAAACTTTTGTAAGAGAACTTGACCCTTTGTGAAACTCGATGCCTTTGAGTTCATTGGAGCAACGAATTTTGATTAGTTGGACAACTTTGCAAAGGTCATTTCTTCCGCCTTTACCTGCTTCAGGTGAACCTTCCCGGGGGTCTAGAGAACACGTGTCCTTTACCCAAAAACTTGAAACCTAAGCAATTAAGCAAGTTTGATGAAAAATAAAATATGAAATACTGATGCCGTTCGGTGAGTGGGTCTACATGTAATATGGGAATCTGCTAACATTATGTATTGCCTGATACGTCATAAATTGTAGATTATTACAGAAATTTGTATATCATAAATACATGGCTTTCATGTTTTTTTTATTTCATTGAGGTCTAATTCTTCTGTTAATCCGACGTTTTTAACCTCGTGCAAATTACAGTCAGAATAATTCTGAAAAGAATTCACCCACTAACTTGTTACGGTGCCAAAAAATGAGCAATTGTAATTTTCTTAACGACATCGGTCGTAATCCCTATTACAGAAATAAAGTTCAACAGTATTCATTGATGTTTTAAAAAACATAACCTGTATTGTAGTTATTGCTTTTTTAACATTTAGTCAAGGGCCAGGCTTTTCAGCAATAGCATGGCTGGCTGCTCAGTGTGCAATGAATATTTCTGTTTATCATTTAGAAAACCCGTGAGAGATAAGTCAATTCAAAAACCTGAAAGACATCTCTAATATAATACGACCCCGGAGAGCAAATTCGATTATATACAAATCGCGCGTTAAAAAAATTCCTAAAATATGAATTGCACCTGAAGTATTCCGAAGTTTATAAACGAATGTATCAGCTACAGCATGACTCTGAACTCATTATGAAAAAAAGATTTGCTCGTTAGAAAACTTACTAAAAAGGTCATATATATCTTAGTAATATTCACTTCCGTTACAGGTAAACTTATGGAAAAGAAGCATGTTGCAACTGTTGCCATCCTAAGCGGCTGTTACCAGGTGTGTGTGAACCAATTAAGGCTTGATTGTTAATTGAATTTAACTTCAAAGTTGTCACCGCCTCCATTTCCCTAGCAAACACAA
>NC_089758.1:26764233-26769233 GCF_040412425.1 Macrobrachium rosenbergii
TAATGAATACGGAACAAAGAATTATTTAACTCTTTGTAACTCCATACGATTCTTGTCCCAAAACCTGCAGAATGAATGGAATGACCAAAACATGAGTAATGTAAGTCAAATGGAAAAAAAATCTAAGGTGTTTGGACGGCGTTTAGTAGCCTTACGTGAACATTACTAAACCTGATCCAAAACTGCTTTGCTTTGCTGATCTTAAGACTTATAGCAACATAAAATTATTGCTTCAATCGATAGTAGTTTATATAATATATATGAATAATTTATATATATATATATATATATATATATATATATGTATGTATGTATGTATGTATGTATGTATATAAATCATTTATAGAGAGAGGTGTGTACAGGTGCAAAATTATATATATATATATATATATATATATATATATATATATATATATATATATATATATATATATATATATATATATATACATATACATAAATACATATGATATGTATATATGTATATATATAATATATGTATACATATATATACATATACATATATATATATATAATTCATTATTCCGGCATAAACAGATTTTCTAAGCACTCCTGCCACTAGAGGAATGAACCACGAAATAATGAATACGGAACAAAGAATTATTTAACTCTTTGTAACTCCATACGATTCTTGTCCCAAAACCTGCAGAATGAATGGAATGACCAAAACATGAGTAATGTAAGTCAAATGGAAAAAAAAATCTAAGGTGTTTGGACGGCGTTTAGTAGCCTTACGTGAACATTACTAAACCTGATCCAAAACTGCTTTGCTTTGCTGATCTTAAGACTTATAGCAACATAAAATTATTGCTTCAATCGATAGTAGTTTATATAATATATATGAATAATTTATATATATATATATATATATATATATATATATATATATATATATATGTATGTATGTATGTATGTATGTATGTATGTATATAAATCATTTATAGAGAGAGGTGTGTACAGGTGCAAAATATATATATATATATATATATATATATATATATATATATATATATATATATATATATATGTATATATATGTATATAATGTACACTCACATTCATATATGCATACGCAGACATATACATACACAAACAGGCAGGCAGACAAACTGGAAATGGTGACAAAGGAGCTTAATGAAGCATAACTATTTCTGTGGTGGCGCTTTATCGAACGCTGGCACTGTGTCAGAGAGAGAGAGAGAGAGAGAGAGAGAGAGAGAGAGAGAGAGAGAGAGAGAGAGAGAGAGAGAGAGAGAGAGAGAGAAACTTTATATCAACGGGAAATGGTGTCAGGATACTTTTATGAAGATTACTTATACACTGGCAATAGCGCTTTATGCATAGTTTGACATTTCAACAAATGCCTAATAGCATTTTATTTAGGATTATTATCTGAAAGTTATCTTATTCATTTTTCAGTCTGGTTTTGCATAAAATTTTTACTTCAGTTATAAATAAATTCAAAATAATTCTATCTCCCACATTCCTATTTATGATTCTTGAACATGTGGAATTTACCTAATGCAGTTTTGGAATTGTTTCCCATTAACTAGACGTGACATGATACTCATATTTCATATTTTGTTACCAATATGACCCTCCTCTTTAGCCTCATATTTTAACCGAACAGTTATTTCTGTCAGATGGCTATCTCCTTCTCACTTTAAAGCATTTCAATACAACATCGTCTTGGATGTTCGGATCATGTCAAAAGATTAGCGAACCCACTCGCAGCGGGGTTCGCTATTCTTTACAAAAAGATTATTGGGTTCGTTATTCTTTACATGGAAATAATCAGTTTCGCTGTTCTAGACAGGACCACTTCGGTACCAGACATTTGATACCCCAAGGGCTAGTGCTAAACTAGGCGAAATACATTAGACCGCCCAGGGCTAGTAATAAACACGGCGAAACAGTGTAGATGAATCACTGTTTCGCCGTGTATAGTGCTAGCCCTCAGGTGGAATTGGAGTTCGGACCGGAAAGGGTTGGCCATTATTTACATAAGGATCATTGGGTTCGCTGTTCTTGACAGGATCCGGATGTTCAAGTGAATAGCATTTAGATAATTAAACGTCATGTATATCAAAACTGGGAAGTCTTAAATATTTATAGTGGCATTTACCAAGACAGGTATTTGTGGCTTTGCCAAAGTAGTCGTCAATGTTAGACTGGCCAAACTTAGTCTTGGCGAGGTTAGGCCGCGAACAGCAAATAAGGTAGCCCCTACTCAGGGCTTCGTAAAACATTAAAACATTAACTTGATGTATGATGTATGAAGTATGATGTATGATATTTAATATATATATATATATATATATATATATATATATATATATATATATATATATATATATATATATAATGTATATATATGATATATAATATATAATGTATATATGATATAATATATAATATATAATACATAATATATAATGTGTAATGTGTAATGTATAATGTATATAATAATATAATATTTAATATATATATAATATATATAATATATAATATATATATAAATATATATATATGTATATATATATATATATAATACATAATATATATAATATATAATATATACTGTATATATATATATACATATATATATATATATATATATATATATATATATATATATATATATATATATATATACATATATTTAAGAGCATTTACAAGATTGCTCCTTATCCTATCTCTTACATTTACCTACCCAGTCGCTGTCGCTCTTTCTTCGAGTTGTTTATACCTAAAAGGTGGCCCCAACGCCCACAGGAACTAGTAAACAATTCAAGTCCGTCAGAAAAGCTGGGAATGTTGCATGAAATCTCTCACGAGGCTAACGAATTGTTTCCAAATTTTGTCAAGTATTAGACAATAGCGTTCCATTTACTCCTTTTAAAAATGGTCCCAGTTTAACGCAAATAACCTCCTGATATTATGCCTGGTCCTCCTCACTTATTTTGTAAATCTCCATTTGCTGCCTACTCATAATTCCTCAAGCAAATCAGTAGCTCACTCTCCCACGTCACTGACTTCAGCATCTCTTGAATAGATTAGTCACGACTCGTTAACGATACGCAATAAAATCACAATACACAAAAAAGCAAACTAATCGCAGATGCTAACTGCCAGTTGCTTGTCGAAGCAACTTCTCAGACGGTTCCTTAGTATCGACCGACGTCACTTCGTTTAAAACACCGAAAGATTTTTTTTTTCCTTGCTTTCAGCCAATAGTTGGCGCTGATACTCCTCGTTTCATGGAGAGGCGATGGTTTTTGATGGCAGTCGATATTCTGGCGAAGACACTAAATCGTATCACCAAACTTCAGTTATCATTTTCGTGAAGAGTAACTTTGTACCCTCTGAATACGAGATCTCTTATGAAGACTGACGCCTTTTCTTGGGGAATTCCCAGAGCATTACGGCAGTCTCTCCTCCGTGTGACAAGATGATAAATTTCCTTCCTCTGAATTCCTGAGAGTAACGAAGTCTAGTACTGTGACTATTATGATGATGTGTATAGAGAATATAATCTCTACATGAGAATATACAGCAGAAAAAAAAACTCGAGAAAAGAGAGATAAAGTTGAGTATAGATTAAAAGTGTATGAAAACTGGCGTTTTCTCTCAAGAGAAAACTCATGTAATTTTTCATTATATAAATTACTCCTAGTTCAGATGAGAGAGAGAGAGAGAGAGAGAGAGAGAGAGAGAGAGAGAGAGAGAGAGAGAGCGAATACTTACAAGAATACCAACCCAACAACCATACAAATCAACATACAAGAGCAGATAGATAGGGCCTTCTGAGGAAGTATATGATAATGCATCAACAAAATTATCTGAAACGACCTTTGTGTTACAGATGGCAGCAATTGACAGTGGGGATTTAAATGCTATGGCAGTCGGTCGGTAGGGTCGCAGATGCATAAATGAAATGGTGTAAATGACAAAGCAACATGGTAAAGTTCATATGCCTTTTTCATATCAGCAAAATGTTAAGCACGATCCATTTGCGTACTTGATATAAACATTCACGAGAATAGCGACGAAAAATACTCTCTCTCTCTCTCTCTCTCTCTCTCTCTCTCTCTCTCTCTCTCTCTCTCTCTCTCAATTATGGATATTTATATAAATGGACCGACATCAAAGCTACAGTATATGGTAGAGCAATATGGTGCACCACATATGGCTTTTCCACTTCAGCAAAATGTTATGTATATTCCATTTACGTACTTGACATAAATATATGCCAGTGTCTTGATGAAAAACGTTCACTCTCTCTCTCTCTCTCTCTCTCTCTCTCTCTCTCTCTCTCTCTCTCTCTCTCTCTCTCACAAACACTTATAATATAGATCCCCTTCTTTTACTATCTCTTGTATTTTCCAGCAAAGTGATTTCCATCTCTTTCTTCCCAGTTGTTTATACCGAAAACTCGGCTCCGAACTCTTGCAGAGACTCGGAGACTCAGAGACTCAGAGATCCAGAGACTCAGAAAACGATTTAAGTTCATAAGACATTTCTGGATTGTTGCATAAAATGTCCCGCGACGTTACAAGATTTCCCTTTTCTAGCGTCGTTTTCGATTACTGTTTTTTCTTTTATGATGTTCTTTCTCTATACGTGATTTAGGAGGAATACGCATGCATTAAAAATCTTACAAGCTGTCCATATGTATGTATGAATATATATATATATATATATATATATATATATATATATATATATATATATATATATATATATATATATATATATATATATACATATGTGAGTGTGTGTGTGCAGAAGAATCACCAAACTTTCAAAAGACATTACAATTCCAAGTTCACTGCAAGGAGTACGAAACAGAATGAAATAAAATACCGGAGATTTTCGTGTTATAGTTACGTACATTTTCAAGGTACACTGAACACAACGGAAGGCTCTATTTACACAGGAGCGCTATATGTAAGAAGTAAAAATATCATATGAATAGA
>NC_089758.1:26774233-26781733 GCF_040412425.1 Macrobrachium rosenbergii
TGCCGACTTTGTCTGTCCGTCCGCACTTTTGTCTGTCCGCACTTTTTCTCACCGAACTTTTTCTGTCTGCCCTCAGATCTTAAAAACTCCTGAGGCTAGAGGGCTGCAAATTGGTATGTTGATCATCCACCCAACAGTCATCAAATATACCAAACTGCAGCCCTCTAGCCTCAGTGGTTTTTATTTTATTCAAAGTTAAAATTAGCCATAATCGTGCGTCTGGCAACGCAACAACGCAGGCCACCGCTGCCGCCTGAGAGTTTCATGGGCATGGGCCGCGGCTCATACAGCATTATACCGAGACCACCGAAAGATAAATCCATTTTCGGTGGCCTTGATTATAAGCTGTCCAGAAAACTCTTCTCCGTTTTTGTTTTATGTCCAGTAATTCTTAGTCTATAAAAAAAAATCCTTTACTTTCTTTCGTTCATGCATATTCAGCCTGTCATTTCCAGGAAAGACCCCTTGGCTTAATAAATCGTCCTGGAATGTTTGAGTTCGGCCCTCTAAACACTTGTCGTTCCTTTGTCTACTGTTTTATACTCTTGCTGATTATCTTATCGGCTAAGTTTTTGTACACTTTATATAGATATGTGGAAGGTTTATGTTTTTATATGCGTGAGCTAACTCTCTCTCTCTCTCTCTCTCTCTCTCTCTCTCTCTCTCTCTCTCTCTCTCTCTCTCTCTCTCTCTCTGTATATATATATATATATATATATATATATATATATATATATATATATATATATATATATATATATATATATATATATATATATATATATATATATATATATATATGTTTACCATGGAATAGTTGGTATTGTTAAACATCTCGTCGTCTATTTTGACACGATATATTTAAGCAATGGCCGTAAGGGTTACTCATGAATAAAATCTCAATACTGACTGCAACTTATTGAACCTAAACATTAAACTTGAGAATTGAATTAAGACGATTTTTTTTTTTACCTGATCTAGACACTGAAAACGTTCACTACAGTAACTCAGTACAGCAACACTTTTCCGCCAGACGTCGCGATGGAGCGAGAGTGTTTTGTCATTAATAAAGGCCGAGGGTGGGCGTGTTTTTTCCGAAAATGTGGCAATTTCCTTTTCTATTCACTTGGTTTTTTTTTCTCGTAACAACCGCAAAGTCAATTTCCGCTGGTACTTTTTTTGATTACTTAATTCACGCCCACAATATCTCCCACTGGAAGATATATATAATGTATTTCTCCTTCATTATAATACAGCCAGAAAGTTTTCTTTCGATGTAACTTTTTTTTTTTGAGACTACTGTTTCCAGTATGTGGTTTCCTCTTACGTATTCACATGTAAAGCAATGCCTCCAATACATACATTTTACGAATTTTATTTGTTTGGGGTTGGGTAGGCGATTAAAATTTTTTGGATACGAACTTAGACTCAGAATAGATCCCACAAAGGTTTCATCAGTATCATCATGGCCTCTGACACCGTGAAAAGCGGAGGGCCTCAGTGGAGTCCGAAACTCACGGCATTCACATGCTTTCACTTTCACAAATCTCTTCTTATCTCCAATATCTCTTGTCCAGTGGCTTTTATTCAAGGAGGTCTGCCTTTCCCAACTCTCCTGGTTCCTACAGGAACCCAGCTGATCCTACCACATATTATAGGATGATGTGATGGACATGCCAGATCCATCCCTAAATCCCCTTCTTTATTATTCATCTACATAAGGAACTTCCGCAATTCCCTTTGCGGTACCATATCCCGCTCTATCCTACCACCCTACTACTAATAATCTTCAGAAAGGTTTATCTTCTGAAATTTTGATTTAATAAAGTTCTAAATCATTCCCGTCTCCAATCCATCCCACGAAGAAGGTTTGTCTTATAAGTAACAGTGAAAAACTGTATATAACTTTTACGTAATTATTGATAAGCAAACGCCGATGTTACCTGCGTTTACCTTAAGATTAAGCAGTCAAATTACCTTACTGTTTACTCATTTCTGAGGGTTTTCATTTGATCCTTTCCATAATTCATTCCGTATAAACTTCAGTGGGGAGGGTTGCCAGATAATGAAACTCTTCAATTCACTATTGCCACGGTATGGGATTTACTCATTAATTTTTAAGGTGAGGTTGATCAATGTGTTGAACTTCTTTTAATTTTGAAGTGAAATGAAGGCGAATGAACCCACTATCTTTTTAACTGTTTATAGTTTGTTAGGTACAAAAAAAAAATAGGAATGTCATTATAAAAATTTTTTTCTTATTTATACAAAAGTATTCTTTATGAGTAGCACTCTGTTCTGTTGTTGTTTTTTTTTAACTGGCTTTATGCCAGCGTGGACTTTTGCTCTTGGACATCCCGTAAAATCCCAGTGTTCCTTGCCCTCGTCTTAATAAAAGATTCTATTTTTACAGAAATTTCTTCTTCTTATTTCCATGCTCACGAAAAAAAAAAAACACTGAAATACATTACCCTAATGAGTTTCTTTTTGTGTGAAATGCATTAGGCTTATACGAAAAAGTACATGGAAATATTATAATGATAACGACCATTTCTTGACGCTGCTTCAGAGCCGAAAGCACAAAATTCCTTCTCTAATAATGGCATGGAAAGTTTCGAGTGTTATGGCGTGATATTTCTCCGGTGATTGGATGCCAGAACGTTAAGTTTTACCTCTAATGTCAGGTTTTGCAGTGTTCGGTGCTGGTGGTAGCTTTTATTCTGCCTTTTTCAGCTTATTTTTTCTGCTTTATTTTCTGGGTATTGGAGGCAGCCATTTCTCGCACATGCATGAGGGACAGTGAACAGCGTACGCTGATGAAAAGAATAAAACTTGATGATGCATAACAAAAACATAAAACAAAAACTTACTCCAGGATAAAATGGATAAAACAGATAAAATCTAAATCCCCCGATTAAATTTCAACGGACGTAGAAGCAATGCCAAAAATAGATAAAAATTTCGACCTGGCCTGGATAAAAAACGTTAAAGCATTTTTACTTTATTTTTTATTGGATGGTCACCCACAGCAATCAGGCTCCTAGTTTAACTTTGGAATTTTGTCTTTGAAGTTTTTACGCCATTGAATTTTTTTTTTTTTTCTCTTTCCTCACATTGACCTAGAATCACACCATTTGATGAAATATATTGATGGTGGACCTTTTATACGTTTCTGGCCTCACGCGCTAGTTTTTTTTATATAGTTATTCAACGATATCTCAGCATTTTTACATTATATATATATATATATATATATATATATATATATATACATACATACATACATACATATCTTTATATATGTGTACATGCATATGTATGCAAGTGTATATATATATATATATATATATATATATATATATATATATATATATATATATATATATATATATATATATATATATATATATATATATATATATATAATTCATATATATATATGTATATATACATATATATATAATATATATATATATATATATATATATATATATATATATATATATATATATAATTCATATATATATATGTATATATACATATATATATATATATATATATATATATATATATATATATATATATATATATAATATAGACTAGACTGATCACCTATTACCAGATACGTGTGTAACTGCAATAACCACAATGCCCTCTTATCTTCTCGAATTCTTCACACTTCTGGACATACTTGTCACTACAATGCCAGAGATCCACAGGAAAGATATAAAGAAATTCTGACGTCCGTAGCAGAACTCAAACCCACATCCGGAGTATCAGAATGTGTTCTCGTTACCAACTCACATACACACACACGTATATATATATGTGTGTCTGTATGTATGAGTATGTGTACATGTGTGTATGTATATATATATATATATATATATATATATATATATATATATATATATATATATGTATATGTATAGAAGCTACTGATCACTTAGTTGTTGCAGTTATGGAATTCTGTTAACGCTACGAGATGACACCTGGATGGAGTGGGATTGTGATTAAATATTTTCGTATCAATATTCGACGCGAAAACGTAGGTAGGAATAGAAGACGAAAGCACACAGCGGTATTGCCAAAGTTTTAAACTTAGAAGGAATTCCTTCACAAAACCTTTTATGAAATCTTTGCATGTATAAATTGCTATGAAAGTCACGTATTAATACCATTCATAACAAAGATATGAAATGAAACAACCCCTTTTTCTAGAGTGCAAATATAAATATATATATATATATATATATATATATATATATATATATATATATATATATATATATGTATATAAATATTGTAGTAATACAACACAGAAGAGACCTATTTCATGGTACAATTTCTATCAAAGTTACAATAAAAGCCTGGAATATATAAATGAATCGATGGTGAAACATTTCCTGCCGTTAATGGAAAAGAAACACGTATATGGATAGTAAGTAAAAAATGTGAAAGTTACCATTTATGAATTAAAACGCAGAGAGGTCTTAGCGGTTGTAATATATATTGCTATTACTGAGGTTATATATATATATATATATATATATATATATATATATATATATATATATATATATATATATATATATATATATATATATATATATATATATATATATATAACACATTTTTGTTTCTCGAACAGAAAGCTGACAATCATCAATCCCAGTAACAATCAAATCAACCCTTCATCGTAACAAACCTGACTTCACCCCCGCATGCAGTAAATAAATAAATTAATAATTAAAAATATTCAGATAAACTCGTCTGACCGCAAGAGGCAATGTTTGAGCCAATCAAATTTACATCTCGTTTGCTTAGTCAAACTCTACAGCAACAGGCCATTGCTGAGTAATTATTGCCAAAACACAACGCATTCCAGCAACGGGGAATCTTAACAGAGACTAACTCTCTCACAATGAACTTATTTATATGCAATCCCTTGATCCATAAGGAATATGACGTATCTCGACTCGGCAGAATAAATAAGGGAAAAATAAGAAAGGAGAAAATAATACTCGGAAATACGTGGATTCACAAGAACCCCGCGAGACAGTTCAGTCTCCCTTGAAACACAAAAAATGGGAGTCTCTTCTCCCCATATGGAGGATTAGACTACGGGCGGCTCCTGAAACAAGAGCCCGTGCTAGCGTAAGGACAGCTTAATCGACAAAAACACTATGCGGGGGTTATGGTGGGCCAAATTGGACGACGGATTTGTAGCTTCGCTCAAAATGTAAATGGCATTAAAGCATTACAGCTTTGGTTAATCTGTCCCAATGCATATTTAATTTCGACCGCCGAGTCTATCCGCTGTGTTTGCGCTCTTGGGGAATAGATCCATTTCTGTATGAATATCTTCACGGCACTGTGATGGTGGGGTGGAGAATCCACTATCGAATTTTGTATTTATATGGAAATATTGTTAACGAGAAGTTATTATATATATCTGCAAGCGTATTTGCCCTTTACTCTTTCATTCATACTTACTCAGTGCTCGCCAATGCTTTGTATTTGTATGTAAATACATAAAATAGAAGGTTCCTGTCGGTGATCAATATTTATTTTGTCGAGTGACAAACATGCAATCGAATTTGCCTTTCAAAACTGTTTCCGTAACAATCTGAATGGAATATGTCACGATAATTCAGTTCATGCTATGTAAATATTCTTGTCCTCAGATAGCATGCTGAAAGAACTACAATAACTATCTCTCTCTCTCTCTCTCTCTCTCTCTCTCTCTCTCTCTCTCTCTCTCATCTATCTATCTACCTGTCTACCTCCCCCCCCTCTCTCTCTCTCTTACACACATACACACACACACACACGCACGCATACAAATACACACACACACACAGAAATCTCCCTTCTCATTTAATTATCGTTTAATTAAATCTCCACCTGAATTTTAACAGGAAATTCGCCCTCCAGGAGGTAAATCAAAACCATTTGACTCCTTTTACAAAGCAACAGATCTCTCCGACACAATGCTCCGTACAGTAATTAACCGACTCTTACTGACCCCGCAATTCATCTCTCAGCGTCTTCTGATCTTCCCTAATTGCATAACTTCTTGCGTTTACCCATTGTTCTCCCTTTCGGCCACTTGCCTCTTTCCCCCAGTATTAATAACCAAGAGATGCTCTCAATCAAAATTTCACCGGGAGGAGACGGGGATATGTTTGGTATCGCCCAGTCGACAGGGAGATGTAATTGTGAGGCGAGTCTCGAGAACCTCCTGATGCGCGATTGCTAGGAGTCTTCCGGTGATTGGTAATGTCTCTCTGTATGTCTGAGGATTTCAATTTTTTTTCTCTTGAGGAAATAGTATGTATATCTTTCTATCTATATAGAATATCTATATATATCTGTCTATCTATAAATACATAAATATATATATAGAGTATATGTGTATATATATATATATATATATATATATATATATATATATATATATATATATATATATATATATATATATATAGAAAGATACATACAGATATTCTCTCCTCAAGAGAAAAAAATATATATTCTCAGACATAATAATCATATATATATATATATATATATGTGTGTGTGTGTGTATGTGTGTGTGTTTGTATTTGTGTCGCTCAAGTTACGTCAACTCAAGTTAGCAAAGGTTTTGACATTAATGGAGGCAATCCAAGAACGAGAAAACATTTCAGAATGGTTTTGAAAATGGTACTGTTTTAATTTTAGAACTAGGCGTCCCTGTCCATCTTAGTTGAGGAAACAAATGCTAGTTGGCCGGCCGGGAAATTAATAACATTAACGCTGAAGGTATGAGCGTGTACGAACATTTTATCAACGGGCTGATAAATTGCTGACGCTCGGATGTATTCGTAATTTTTATAAATCTCTTGTACAGCGAAAATGAATAGCCAGTTGCTCAATTAGTGAGTAGATTATCAAGTTTCATTATTTTTCATCTTTATCGGATTAGTATTCTAAAACGTGCAGATGTCTGTTTTCTGCCTTCTTATTATTCCTATTATTCTTCCATTTTTATCATTTCTCTTTAAGGAGAACGGCATTCAGCACTCAGTATATCAATAACAGCTTGTTTTCACTTTTTTTTTAAATATATGCGTAACTGAAGTAATTCTTTTTATTTTCCGTAACATGCCATGCCATTCCCAGCACAGACCAAAGACATTCCAGAGAAAGCGACGTATTTTTTATGGGAACTAGTCTTAATCTCCCAAAATATGTTACGATAATGATTTTTATTATTTGTAAATGCGCATCACTGAAGTAATTACTTTGCACTAGGTGTCTAACCATGTTCTTATTGGTCAAGGTCAGGTTATATAATAAAATTACAAAAATTATCTTAATAATTCTATCGTTTAGGGCAGGAAAAATTCAATATAATTGAAAACCAAACTACGGAAAATGTGTAAAGTGATGCTGTTCATGCAGTCTATTACGGCCTTCAAAAAAATCTCTAAACAACATTTGAATGCTCATACC
>NC_089758.1:26786733-26816733 GCF_040412425.1 Macrobrachium rosenbergii
ATATATATATATATATATATATATACATATACCGCTTATCTTTGTAGAATAAGGAGAGTCCCTACGTATGAGGATTAGAGAAATTATGGTAATGCGAAATGAGGCGTCTTCCGGAGAGGAGACACGAATAAAATCGTCCATAGAAAAGGCTACATCCTAAAGGAGTCATTTGCATCCTAGGCAGTACAAAGCCCAGAGACCCCGTCGGTACTTAATGATGTTAATTACAAGATGTAATTACTTTCACTCTGCGCAGTCGCAGGCGTTTGTAGTTTAGAGCGCGTCCGTGGGGTGGAGAAATAAGAGGAGAAGCGGAATTGGCAAGAGAAATGTAAAGAGAATAAGAGACTACCATGAATGAAAATTGGTCAAGGTAAGATGACTGGAGACTGTTAAGGGAATACACAAATCGGAACAATTTTTAATGTTCACATTACAAATACACAAATACACAAACACACACACACACACAAACACACACACACAAACACACACACACACACACACATATATATATATATATATATATATATATATATATATATATATATATATATATATATATATATATATATATATATATATATATATATATATATATATATATATAAATGAAATGAAAGTATATGACCAAACTTACGAAAGTATTTGGCTTAGCGACAGACTGTTAGCCGTTACATTACATTTACTGCTTTTTATTAGGATAAAGTTACGTGACAAGCAAAAAGAAAACATGAGAGAGAGAGAGAGAGAGAGAGAGAGAGAGAGAGAGAGAGAGAGAGAGAGAGAGCGAGAATCCGGGTAAGCATGATTTTTCTTTGTTTACTTGCGAACTCTCCACTTAAATGAAGCATCGTCCATTGTCTGGTTGTTTCATTAAATGTAAATGGGGTGATGCTTGGAGCAACAAAATGACGTCCGGTGTATAAACACTGCGACGAGGACAATTCGAATTTGTGTTTTCCTTTGCATTCCTTAAATCGTCATGCGCGAGTCTCAGTTTCCTTGAAAGACTTGAAATAAATTATATATATATATATATATATATATATATATATATATATATATATATATATATATATATATATATACACACACACATATATATATACATATATATATATATATATATATATATATATATATATATATATATATATATATATATATATATATTCTGAGAGCAATGCTAGTTCTTCATTGGACGAATGGTTATCGTTCTCGGCTAGCACTCTGCTGGTCCCGTGTTCGATTCTCCGATCGGCCAATGAAGAATTAGAGGAGTTTATTTCTGGTGATAGAAATTCATTTCTCGTTACAATGTGGTTCGCATTCCACAATAAACTGTAGGTCCCGTTGCTAGGTAACCAGTTGGTTCTTAGCCACGTAAAATAAATCTAATCCTTCGGGCCACCCCTAGGAGAGCTGTTAATCAGCTCATAGGTCTGGTTAAACTAAGATAACACACATCTGAGAGCAATATAGATAAGATTACAACAAAAAAAGAAAGAAACATTAAGGAATAATTCGTCCATACACAAAAGTCTGCGTTGAAGAAT
The DNA here is from genome assembly GCF_040412425.1 of Macrobrachium rosenbergii. Taxonomy (NCBI): domain Eukaryota; kingdom Metazoa; phylum Arthropoda; class Malacostraca; order Decapoda; family Palaemonidae; genus Macrobrachium; species Macrobrachium rosenbergii. The sequence continues at coordinate 26,788,293 of NC_089758.1, forward strand.
AACATAAAAACGAATCAACAAACTTTATGCAAAAAAAAGCTTCCTCGTCCTCCTCCTCCTCCTCCTCCACCATCCACGCCGAGTGAAGCCCTCCACCCATGGCGGAATTCCAGTGTAAACAAACGGTTCATTTCGCTCGATCATGGAAAAACCCAAAACCGACCATATGGAGAATGAGGTTAATCCAAACGCTCAGAGAGGGAGAGAGAGAGATAAAGCTTTTTCAGTCTTAATTGTTTTTATTCCTCATCCCTGTTTGAAGATTTTGGAAAATAATGATTACTGAACGTTGAAATATATATATATATATATATATATATATATATATATATATATATATATATATATATATATATATATATGTGTGTGTGTGTGAGTGTGTACTTGTATACATACATACATACATACATACATACATACATACATATATATATATATATATATATATATATATATATATATATATTTCTTCTACTTCCTTTTTTCTAGTAGCGTCAAGGCATTGTATGCTAGTGCAGACCTCATTGTTTGTTTGTTTATTTCCTTGCATACTACACTGAAATTTATAATTGAATTATCAAGGAAATCTGAACCTCGTGAACGGCAATGAGTGATTAGATATTGGGAGAGGTAGGAATGTCAGTTTTGGGAAGTAGGAACCAATTTTTTTAGAGTACTGTTCAGTCTTAACGGTTTGCAGTCTCTGAAAGCACTTGATTTCTTGTGTATTTACTAGATAATGTGTATTAACCATTTCATCCATTAGTAAATAAGTATATTTGTCAGTTAATCTATTTTTCATTAATAAAAGCAAAAGATAATTTATTCTTATATATTCCTACCTGTTAATCTGTTCGTGAATATACCAACATTTACTTATTCGAATATATTTCTATCTGTTATTCTATTCTTCTAGCTCCAGTTACCTTGTTGTATTCTTCGTGTCTTAAGGTTTTATTGTCAAATTTCTTCCTAGATATCCAAGGAAATCATTCCGTCTTAGGTCAGACTTGTCTTCATATGAAACAATACTAATCTCAGTTTTGTTCAGCCTTGTCCCTAGAAAATGTATCTTTCATTTCTTCATTAAGCCTTATAATCACTCGGGATCTTACAGTCATGGAAATCTAGTTACGTCAGTACGTAACTGAAAATTGATCGAGTGAGTGGTTGATTTATATCAACCTGGCGTCGTAACCCCATGTGTGTGTGTGTCCGTTTGCGTATAAGATTGTTGAACGTTTGTCAGATGCAAACTGGACATGTCACGGCTATCGGATTTCACATCTGATTTTTTTCCACAATGCTTCAGTATTTCAATATAAAATACTTCTTTATCTTCCCAGACCAGTGATTACGGAACTGGAAAAAAAAACAACTCTGAAACGGGAATAAGAAAGAGTCGGGAAAAATGAGGCAGTCTATTATACGAGGGAAATGCATATTTGCATTCAAGTCCAATAGACTGGAATAAAAAAATAAAATAGGACAAAACTTGCCTGGCTATTCATATCGCATGGACAAGGCGAGAGAGAGAGAGAGAGAGAGAGAGAGAGAGAGAGAGAGACTCAGATGACGCAAATCCGATTCCGAAAAACCGTGCATAAATTAAGAGAATTTTATCAGGATTATTAGAACGCCAATCGTTTGTTATTTAACAACAAATTGTTTAGATTGATGATTTAAAAGATTTTAAATGTATATATAGATGACTCATTAATTATCCCAACAATTTCAAGGGGAAAACATTTTAAAGCATCTTTTTAGGGCGATTTTGATAAATAGTCTTGAAATTATCGTTTTCAAGGTGGCTCTTTAAACCATTACCTGGAAGCGATTTCAGAGAAATGTTGTCTTGAAATTATTAGTCTAAAGTTGATTTCTTTTAATCACGCCATTGAGATCATTTTAAATGAACGACGCTCCGAGATTATTATTTTGAAGGGGACCTGTTCGTAGTTCCCTTGGAGTTCACGAAAAGGAACCGAGTTGGAAGGGAATCCAAGACGGAGGATCCAGTGCAGAAGAGTTCCGAGAGGGATTAAATCGGCCTTAGCAATGCATTTTATGACCTCATATAGAGGACTGGATCCCTGATATGAGATTTTTTCGAGGACGAGGCTTGAAAGATTAACTGTCGACAGGCTGTGCTTTTACGGATTTCAGGGCGCAGCTAAATATATTTTTTGTTATTTTAAGGGAGTTTCTTTTTCTTTGTAAATAATTAAGATGATAAAGTTTCATCATTCGGGCACATTTTGTAATTTATTTTACCTTTAACATTTATTTTACGACATTTTTAAATGAGTTGATATAGAGATTCCTTTTTGTATCAGACAACTGTAGTTTTACAGGAAAAACCAAATACAGTTCAATATTCACTGGAGTGAATTACCTTGCTGTTCTTTTTCATCTCATACTAATTTAATTTCCCGTTTACATAATTCACATTATGTGACCGAGATAAATATTATATACTGAAAACTGTTTAGGGTGCTGAAGTAGGTATTTAGTAGTAATACTGAATAATTAAATAGGTTCTTTATCTAATCATAAGGCTGATGAACTTAAAATGCCATGAGCAATCAGAGTACATTGCAGGTAAGGAAAACTGGATAATGAGGATAAAAAAATATATAAGCATATAAACATAAACTTGAATAAATAAACAAATTAATACATAAATAATTAACTGATCTTATATCGTACTTAAAGTACCTTTAGCCCTGCGTTACTTTCACCTTGAGAGCCACATTCATAGCGTTAGTATTACGAGAACAAAGCACAATCTCTCACTCACAACTTTCACCTGAAACAAATAAACCCCAATTCTGATTTTTTATGTTTACCCGTAAACCTTTTATTGCCATCTAAATATTTTTCTTTCATAAAATACGTTTACCGCGTGGGTAGGCCGGACTGTAGGGCAGGTAGAGGATTAGGATCCCCCCCTCCCCCACCAAACTCCTCCAACCCACACCACCAAGCAAATCCCCGCCCCCCAGAGCCTCACCTAACCAGCCAATGACATCTCACGGATCGCGGGGAGAGCCATATCGTCTTGCAACCCGAGATGACAAATCCATCTGATGGTTTTAGCAGATGTCTCTGCGGTTGTTGATTCATGGGGAAGAAGAAGAAGAAGAAGAAGAAGAAGAAGAAGAAGAAGAAGAAGAAGAAGAAGGGGGGAGGAGGAGGAGGAGGAGGAGGACAACGTCTCTGATAGGTTTATTTTCGCTTGGATCCGTGTTCTTTTCTCAAATCATGTCGAGCTATACTTTCGTAATCCTCACGTCTTATGTGATTCAGTTTTGATTTGTTTACTTTTCTTTAGCCATATCTTCGGGTTTACGTTACTAATTTCTGTGGAAAATGGGAGCCAGAAATAATTCTTTGAACCTAGGTTATTCCGTTTCTCTCGTTTACTTTTGCTATTCTAATTTCGAAAAACTAGATCACTAATCTGTGACAATATGACTACTAACGTCATTCACTTATTATTTTCCTTCAAACCACTGGATTTTTCCGATTTTAACACCTCCCCTCCACAGGAAAAGAAAATATCACCTTGAAATGAACCTTTAAAATCCAGAAAAACTGTAAGAACATGGATGAGTAATATTGCCAGAGTTTCGGCTGAGATTCTCTTAAGCGTAATAATTTGTTGGGTGATTGCATAAAATGTTTTGCATTTTCATGAAGCCTCCTTAAGTGTGCTGCCGAGAGCACAACACGGGCACTGCGTGAAAAGCAAATAAAAATAATTTTTGAATTAAAGTTTCATATTATTCTCAGTGAGTTAGTAAATGCAATAAGAAATAAAAGATATGAAGCTTTCTTTGTGGAAAGGAGTTGGGGCATCAGACTGAATTTAGAATTGAATCAAATATTAGTTTCTTTGAAGTGCCCTCAAGATAGGAAGCTTTTTTTGTGGAAGGGAGTTGGGGCATCAGACTGAATTTAGAACTGAATCAAATATTAGTTTCTTTGAAGTGCCCTCTACTTCAGTCCAGTCCTTCCTTTTACCCTATGGCCTCCGCTATCATTTCTTCATGATAATCCAAATTTTATCGAATACTTAATTCATTTACGCTTTATCAAACAGTGCTCTAGTTTCTTAAATACACTGAGAGCTGGAACAATTGCAAGAGAAAACAGCCTGGTGCTACTGAAGACAAATATCACTACGGTGTACTGTAAAGTGTATTAACGGTAAACAGATGCTTTATTTTTTAAGATTCACGCTTTTAACACCACCGCCAGGAAACTGCATAAAAAAGGCCTCTTCACTGATTTGCTTCTTGAATAGAACAGAATACAGGACTTAGGATAAAGGCCAAGCGTTAGGACCTATGAAGTTATTCAGCGCTGAAACAGACATTAGCAGTAAAACATTTGAAAGCGGTCGTTCCAGTGCATTTTTTTTTTACTGGGGGGGATTAATACCTAATTATAATTGTGATTCTAGTGTAAATTATTACTGAAAACTGAGTTTTTAAGAAAATTATTCTTGGGTAAAACATTTAAGCCCAAGTGAATTCCTGTGATAATTCAGAATCCAGAATAGCATTTCTTCATCTACTATTCATGAAATCTTCTTCGCTTTAGATTCCAAAAACCCAATGATTATCCTCTGCACATTAGACATTCTCACAATGACTTCGGTTCAAGCGTATAATCGTCTCATTAACAGAAGGAACCTTGACAAAGATTCCGTTCAAGTCTCCACTATCTTTTCGAAAAGATACCATCTTCTGACACGAAACTGAGGAAGATAGCTTTTGAGGGTCCAAACGGGGGTGGGGGGTAGGCGTGCGTGTTACTGAGAGGGGGGGGGTGGCGTTGAAAGATCCCAAGCCAGGACCGCTAATTACCGCTTCCTCTTCCCCCTCCTCCTCCTCCTCCTCCTCCTCCTCCTCCTCCTCTTCCTTGCAGTATATCGTCTAAAAGACCTTATCTTGAATAGCTAATGAGTTTATCGGCCCGCCATTGTCAGAGACGATGATGGGGGTAACTGCCAATACCTGATAATGAGTTGGCATAATTATCTTTGATATTATAATAGCAACTCTTGTTTGCTTTGGCGTACAGTCAGTCGCCTTGGTACATTCGTCTGAACGGAGCTGTTTGGTTAGAGGAGGGATTTCTGTGATAGTCACAAATGAATGTGTAGCTTTATATGGATGTGAATGTATGGAGCCACACTAGATGTACAGTACATATATTATATATATATATATATATATATATATATATATATATATATATATATATATATATATATATATATGTACATGTGTGTTTATAGGTAAATACACACACGCATACATACATACATACATACATACATACATATATATATGTGTGTGTGTGTGTGTGTGTGTGTGTATACTGAGAGAGAGAGAGAGAGAGAGAGAGAGAGAGAGAGAGAGAGAGAGAGAGAGAGAGAATTTACGTGTGCAATTTCCGTTTCCCTACAAAAAATTTGTTAAACAAGTCCAAATAATTATCGGGAATATTTTAGTTAAAAATAATACCTCAGTAAAAAAAGATTCCTTCTTAGCAGCACCTGCCAATAATAGAGAGATAGTTGTCTCATGAAAAAACAAAGAGAGAGAGAGAGAGAGAGAGAGAGAGAGAGAGAGAGAGAGAGAGAGAGAGAGAGAGACGCGTCACTTCGATCATTCTTCTTTATATATCTAAACGATGTCCTCTCTTTGGACAGCGACGGTCCTCCTGTCACTTTTATGTGACAGAGGACGAACCGGGAAAGAATTCCACCTCTGTTTACCTCGATTTTGTCTCGTAGGCTTTATGTCATCTTTACCTCTCGAAAGCGTAAGAGTATTTTTGGTTGTCTCTTTTGGATGTCGCCAATATTAGCTGTATTGTCGGGCAGGAATTTTGGAAGAATGCAACTTTTAGCACAGTGGTTATCATGTTTTGTAAATACAGGTACGCATATATGCGAATGGTGGTAACTGTCATTGTACATAGAACTAGCCTATATAAATCTATATACTGAATCATGGTTACAAATTGGATATACTATAGTGCATCATCTTATTTTGTATGTATATATATGTGTATGTATGTATATGTATATGTATATGTATATATATATATATATATATATATATATATATATATATATATATATATATATGTATGTATATATATACACACACAAATAACTCATACGTCAGGTTTTCCCTCAAGTCCGCTGTCTAGACACCTATCAGATTACATGACCAGTGCCTACCAGTTATAAAAGATATTCTCTTTTAAATTTAATTCATTAAAGGTTACGCTAAAGGTAGAGTGGTAAGTATGACAATTAAGGTACATAATTATTGTGCAAAATCTAATTATTTATGTACTGGTAATCATAAACAGTTATGTTTAATGACCTACTCAGTCTAGAAAAGAGAAATACTTTTAGGTATATTATGCGTAAGTGATCTCGACAAAAATATAATTTGTTGCTTTTCAAAAGAACGAATAAAATATTACTCCGAGTTTGAATTCCACATGTTTTCGGTAATCTTGAGTGATATCTTTTAAACTGACTTAGTTTAAAACTTGTTGCGAAATCTTAAAGCAGTCAAAATAAACACTGATTCCATTATCTGGAAGCTGCAACTAACAAAACCTTCGAAGAATATGAAATCTATCGAATCTACTAATGATAATCACCAGAATCTTTTCATTATTTATAGCCATGATAACTATTTATTAAGGTCTCGAAAAGGGAAATAAACGAAAGGACTCTTCTGTCCTGGGTAGGATTCAAACCCTTACACTTGCTATAAAGAGTGAGGTCACACTAACCCTTTACTTAAAGGATATTGTACCAAGCTTCTTGGTCTCTAAGAAATTTTTAAATTATATAGTTTGATTTCAATAAAAAGATCTGGGAATTCTGAAATACATAACGGTGATATTGATTCCAAAATATAAGCATTAACATACCTAATTAGTAAAAACATACAGAAATGTAACAGAAACACCTAAGCATGTGAATTAATAACCACCTAGACGTGAACTGAACCGAACAATAAATTAAAGAAAGAAAAATAAGATAAGACTCTCTGTAACTCTAGGAATCCGCTTCCATAATGGGTCTAAATTCCTACTCCTGGATTCCATTACAAATATAGTGCAAGAGCGGGTCTGAGCAGTTTACCCGCTTTCAAGTGTTCAGATATTCTTTGAGACTTTGTGTTAACTATAAACGCTCGGCAGAAGTTAGACGACAGATTTTAGATTAAACTCAGTATTCTGGAATGCTGAATGTAATAGATAAAGATAACATCACGTTACGGAAACTTTCAAGAATTATCCGAGGAAAATTCTCGGCCCTTTGAAGCGTAGCAACTTAGTTCACAACATCGGTGAATCAATGAATCAACGAGCCATCTCGCCAGCTATCTCTCCTTTGCCTACCTCCAATGACAAGACAACGGTTTTAGAAAGTTATATCCCAGAGGAGCTCGCCCTAGCGATCGGATACCATCCAGCCTTGAAAACATTTCTTCGAACCAAAGAATTATTTATGTGGCTTTGTTCAATCTGGGTTATTCCCAAGGACCTTGGAGGCGAGAAGAGGAAGGGAAGAGAATGATAGGCAGAGACAAAAATAACCCAGAAATAAAACTCCATATCCATTTGTAGATATCAAGAGTCATGTTGCTATAACTGAATTGTCCTTTCTTTTGGAACGAACTAGAGATTGTTGTTACGGTTGATGAGCAATGTGAAAAAACCAGATTCAGTGACTGACAGCTTGACTGAATTTGTAAATGAAGAATAATTAGTTTGTATTCAACGTCAAATCATTAGTTGACTTTAATGAGATGTCAGAAACTACATAAAGAGATACCTTTAGAAGAATTTTTGTAAATATTTCTCCTTCTCCTCTCTCTCTCTCTCTCTCTCTCTCTCTCTCTCTCTCTCTCTCTCTCTCTCTCTCTCTCTCTCTCTCGGAAGCGATTTTCCTTATGAAAATACATTTGAATCTACCTATAACTTTAAGAAATGACAGAGAGAGAGAGAGAGAGAGAGAGAGAGAGAGAGAGAGAGAGAGAGAGAGATTATATAACCGAAATATAAAAAAAACTGCCTAAACAAGGAGTATAAAGAGCTATTTATACTTCCGCAAAGTCTCAAGAACGAAGAGCATAATCGGGAGCTCTATCTTTCAAGCTGCAAAAAAAAGAAAAAAAAATCTCTTTGAGATGTATACGAGGCAAGGAGCCAGGTTCCTAATGTTCTTATTCATTAGCCCAATAACGAGTTAGTAGAACCCAACGGAAACCGAGTAACAAGGATATGTGGCCGAATGGAAGAGGTAATTAGAACTTGCTCGAGCGAATTAGTGGATGGATGATCTCATTCGGCCAAGTATGATTGTCGTTTTACAGAAATGAAATTCGTTTAGTCTTCGTTACTTAGCCCAGTACGAGGAGGTAGATTTCTTCGTTGGAACTTCTCGCTGCTGTAGTTATTGTGATTTATGACTATTGTGGTTTATGTGGTCTCTGGTATGTTGAAGGTTTTTTCTTTGCATTATACCATTGTAGACGATTATTTTTTTGCTATATTAAATATTCCATGTTGGAGGAACATTTTACCTAATTTCTAAATTCAAAACTATCGCGGATAATGTGAGCTGTAAAATGTCACCAATTATTTTCGACAACCAAACATTTATTTACTATTTCCTTTTAGCCATTTTTATATTATTTTAAAGGTACTTTTTTAACCTTTATTGGCACATTTAGTTTGTTTTTATCGAATCAAAGAGCAAGGTAAACTTTCACCTATCTGGGATGCTATTCTAAACACGTCTATTTGATTTCAGTTAAATATCATGGGGTCATGAAATTTAATGCTCTTACCTGTACACAGGTGAATAATAGTTTAGTTATGATGTATTCTGCCCTCATTGTTTGAATTAAATGTCGATAATTTTTGTGAAAACAACGCATCCTTGTTTGAGTTTTAAGAGCGTTTGCAGTGATGAAAATGGACGAGTAATTAATAATCTGATATTTAGAATGCAATTTCGTAGAAATTTCGAACGCCTGTTCTTTTAAATATCATAGTTAGGGTTTGTTTTGTTAGCAGCAATATCAAGGTAAAGCATTAAAGAAGTGTCAGACTATAGATAACGAAAACCAAAGGAATAACTTTCTGATAGGTACCATGAGAAAATCAAATAACCCTTTATAATCATTGCGCCATTAAGGTGAGTGGCTTAGAAACACAAATGCAGTTAGTGTCACCTCAGCAAGCTTTTATATGTCTTCAAGCATTTTACCAGCAAACTTTTTCTATACGAAGTACATAAGCGTGACTCCAATTAGGCACAAGTAAAGAACAGCATTGGCTGCTTGGAACCAATTTCAGCAGCTAGATGCTGAAAGATGCCAGAAGCCCAGAGGGCTGTGACACTTCCATCTGGAGCGGTCGCATTCCCCTCCCCCCCCCCCACCCCCTTCTGCTTGCTACCACGAGCCATTTTTGCGAGAGATGACCCTTATGGAATGGAACGGATTCTCTCTCTCCTTACTTTGAGCGAGGTTTAGCAGTTTTCCTTCGTGCTCCACTGGGCTTGAATGGGTCTCTGCTGCGTGCAGTTTTAGTTCACCAAGAGGTCTCTTGTTATTGGCCTCATAAGAGGCAATAATGAATCCCTGTTCTTTTCAGTAACTTGACAAACGAGTAGCCACTGTTTCACCTTAGAAAATGTTGGAATTCATATGGAAATACTGTTGTGTTTGCGGGATATGACTTCAATACATTATATTTTGAACAAAGCTATAGCCAGCATTGTTGTTTAAAGCTACGTGGTGTGTTCAAAATTTTGTTTTCAATATTGGACAAAGCATATATATATATATATATATATATATATATATATATATATATATATATATATATATATATATATATATATATATATATATATGTATATATATATATATATATATATATATATATATATATATATATATATATATATATATATATATATATATATATATAGAGAGAGAGAGAGAGAGAGAGAGAGAGAGAGAGAGAGAGAGAGAGAGAGAGAGAGAGAATCCTTCATGAAAAGGCTTTTCATATAGTTCCGCATTTGCCAGATTTAATAACCAAAATTATGATTATTAAATACCGAACACATCAAGTAATGAATGATTCTCTTGAACACAGATATTAAACACTGAAAAAAGATCAAGCCTTTTCCATAGATATCTTCTCGGTAAAACAACCCAAGTTTTTCTCTCTCTCCTTTTCACATATAAAAATAACACCGCAGGGGGAAAGCTACGTTTAGTTGTAACTTTCCTGTGTCGAAATATTTCAGTGGCTTTTAAGTAACCCTACAATATTACAGATACGACATAAAGAGACTGAAAGGATTCCAGGTTGATTCTATCATTAATAATCCTGGAATTCGTAAAACCTATAACCTTTGTCAAGGCAGTTTGTCTATATAAAGCTATAAACAGATCCGCCTGTAATCGAAAAAAAATAGAGAAAAAAAAATTGCAAGTATACACGAAGATATCTCTAAGTCACTAAATCAGCAAACTTATTTTCTAAATGTTTATTTATTCATTTGTTTAACTATTTATTTATTTATCTGTTTATTTATTGATTTATTACTGTCCTTTCTCCTACACGTAAGATACCAGGCTGTACGTTAATATCCCTGGGGAGTTCACCTTTGCTACCTGATACGATCCTTTCTTTGCCGAGCCTCTTTGCCTTATTTAAAAGAGAGAGAGAGAGAGAGAGAGAGAGAGAGAGAGAGAGAGAGAGAGAGAGAGAGAGAGAGAGAGAGAGAGAGAGAGAGAGAGAAGCATCATCCAACAGCAAGAAAAAGTCTTTTGGCAGTCTCAGAATAGGAGGAGTCAAGACGCAATATTTCATTTATTTTCTTTTTTTTTCTCTTCCACTGGAGAATTGATAATAGATTTTGCTCAGGGGAAAGAAATTGAAATCGATATGAAGAGGAGGTGAATCAAATAACACTTCTTAAGAACTCGATGAATATGGATTTTTATCTGGGCTGATCAGCGTCTGAGAAAGGTGAAACAAAAGTGTATTCTTCACTTATACGGATGTTCCATGGAAGATTCCGTTGTTCAAAATATATCCCCCCAAATCTGTCGCCTTTCAGAAACGATAGATGCAAGCGGTAACTTTTAAGTGGAAAATATAATAAGCTAGGCCTGCCTTAACGTTCTACCTGATAAATAAGAACTTTCGAGCAAATCCTAGCTCACAGAGTACACGGAAACCATATATTATGCAATGATGTCCTTTTCCTCAAGAATAATATGAAACTTTTGTCAAAGCAAGGATTTTCCCTAACTATATCATTAATTATTCCTTGCGGCATATTTTCACGCCACAAAGTCCACAAATAATGACCATAGCTTATTCTTTATCTCTTAATATTTAGTCATCTAAAGCAAAAATGATTTTTTAAAACAACTGCAGTCTATGTAACTCCAATAAACAAAGAAGTCAAATCCCCATTGATTATGAAGCCTTTCGGTTTTAGAACTTAGAAAGTGGTCGGCTCACCTGCTCACGCGCGCACAATTCATAAGTGCTTCCAGTAAAGTTAAAAGAAACCTGTTTGATCCGAGTAATCAGTCTTGAAAAATCGACGCGACTGCAAACCGCTCTTTGGAAAACATCCTGCCCCAATCGAACGCGCCCGCTATTTAATCTGCAATTCGCTGATGCTTATCATCGTTGCGATCGTATCAGTCGTTCAAGATTCCTAGATCGATAATCTCCGACCTATGTAATCACGACGAGAGATGTTTTTCGGAGTCGGCGAACATCTGAAGGAAGTATATGTGGGACAGAACTGGAGTTAATCAAAGGAAATAGTAGGTCCTGTTTTGGAACAGAATTAAAAATAATTGAAGGAAGAAATTATGTTCCTTTTTTTATTAAACAGAACTGGAAATAAGTAGAAGAGAAAAAACAAGTCCCAGCATTGCTACATCAGCTTACAAAACTGTAGCTGATGAAGCATCAATTTCTCAAGTACAAGAAAATCTGAGTTGCTGAGCTCATCCATACAGCAAAACTGTGTCTTAAGATTTTCACAGTAAACAAAGTTAGTTGAATGAAAGGCGTATTTTAGGGGAGGTGATTTCCATAAAAGCCGGGAGTATTATAAACTGATTATGCATAATAACACATTAGCAATACCCTCCTAGCGTGCTCCGGTCAAGTTCTAGCTTGGGAGGGGGAACTGAAAGTTCAAGGTCAACTCAGATAAGAATATTTAGATATAAGAGGAAAAAATCAGTTGCACATCCAAAATATATATATATATATATATATATATATATATATATATATATATATATATATATATATATATATATATATATATATAATTTAACTGTTTCCTGTTCGAGTTGAAGAATAAACCCTTCAGACAGAATATGTATAAAAAGCTTAAATCAGGGAATACAGTTTCGTGATTTGTAAATTGACAGAAGCAATTATAAGTCAAATGAACCAAAACTGGGGTTATTACTTAGCCTCATAATCATGACCAAGCGCATTCATGAAGCCAAGTAACGTAACATGTAAGAGAATAATAGAAAGCAATAATCGTATCTTGCTGACTGAGTTACCTGCTTAAAACACACCTTAGTGAATTAAATATCCCAGTTCAGCCAAAGCGAGTATTACACACAAACGTCGTTCGTTACTCTCGTCAGGATGGTACGTAGGTAGGTAGTTTTCGTAATTTTTTTTTTATTTGTTGTTGAAGTGACCAAGATGGGCATAACTGCCTAAATGGAAGTTTGGTAGCTACGAGGAACGCAAAAAACAAGTAAAAAATGCGCCAAAGTTTCTTCGGCGCAATCGAGTTTTCTGTACATCGTACAATCAAGGCCACCGAAAATACATCTATCTTTCGCAGCCCATGAAACTTCAACCACTGGCCGGTGGTGGCCTGTCCTATATCGCTGCCACATGCACGATTATGGCTAACTTTACTGAACCTTAAATAAAATAACAATTACTGAGGCTAGAGGGCTGCAATTTGGTATGTTTGATGATTGGAGGGTGAATGTTCAACATACCAATTTGCAGCCCTCTAGCCTCAGTCATTTTTAAGATCTCAGGGTGGACAGAAAAAAGTGCGGACAGAAAAAAATGCGGATGGATAGACAGAGCCGTCACAACAGTTTTCTTTTACAGAAAACTAAAAGTAGAACGTTCAGCGTTTGATGACGAATGGACAACAGGTTTCGACTTTCTAGAGATACTAAGAAATTGCACATCCTGGCATATAGAACATTTGTTGTTAACTGCAGGTCTTCCACTGATCAGGAAAATATTTTGTAAAATATCATCATCTATCCCTTTTTCTCCAGACTATCGGTATTTGATCAAATAGCCTCATATTCCACCTCCCAGAAAAATTAATTTGACTGGTGGTTTTCTCGTCATAAGATAATGTTGGTTTGGGGAAAGCTGCCCGACAGGAATGAGAATTTCAACCAAATGTCTGGTTCCAGCAATCAGCTAAATAAAGGATATAAGTGATCGTATTCTGTTTAAGAATGAATTTAATCTACGCAATTTGATTTGCCATATAATAATAGTACCTTGATTACATAGCTTCAAATACTTGATTTGCTGATCGAAGAGAACGGACAGAAACAATAAACAATAAACAATAACAATAGACACTTTGAGGATATAACGGCGAATAAACCTATGCCATTTCAAGCAAATGTCACAGGGAACTAACATCCACAATTCCCTGTTCAAAAGCGAACAAAAAGTTTTGGCCGAACAATGAAATCTGTATTCGATTCATTAATATGTGCTGAAAAATACAAAATTCATTACTACCATTTTAATTATCGCTGAAGAGATTATTCTACATCAAAGTTGATGATTCGTGAATAATTCGGAGGCAATTTATTTTTTTTTTTTTTATAGAATTAGAGCGATCACTTCCTGATATGTTCTTTTCCAAAACATATTTGGAAATCGTTGTTGGGACCCGATTTACTGACCGCCATCAAAAATCATCAAAGAATTCTGAACCCGATTCTCATAAAACATAAAGTGGTGCTTATGTGATAGATATATATTACCGGAAATTAAATCTCTCTCTCTCTCTCTCTCTCTCTCTCTCTCTCTCTCTCTCTCTCTCTCTCTCTCTCTCTCTCTCTCATCAGTATTAAAAGTGAATAACGCTAGTCAAAAAATTCTCTCGCTGAAAGAACCAGGTAAATTTTCAGAGGTATGTGTGAAATAATTATAGTATTATATATATATATATATATATATATATATATATATATATATATATATATATATATATATATATATATATATATATATATATATATATCACCAATAATTAAGCTGACAATTTGGCCGCTGAGAACATTTATCAGTTCTGAAATGGAAATCAACGCCAAATCAATCCAAATAAATCAATTGACAGAAAGAGGCCAAAAAGCGCTATTTACAGAAATCCAGAATTGAAAAATTATATAATTATACGACTCTAAAAAGGGATTTTCTTGGAATTAAAACACCTACAATAAATAAATGTGCAACAAATGAGTACACTAAAACTTCAACGTATATTCAACGTTCTCGCCTTTGTCGCATATATTTAAAATGGCCACGTTCATACCCTATAGAAATGGAGATGTATGGGCTGCGAACCATAATGATCTAGTGACGTATTATGAAACAGAGTGGGAATATTTGATATTTGGATACTTCTGTCAATAGCTACTCTTCTGGGAAATACGAGAAGCTTATCTACATCTATCTTTATCTCGAGGTAATGTGCATTTACGAATTGGTTATATTATTACAGACAATAAAGTAAAAACGCACTATGAACATCGGACCCCCCTCCCCCCCCAAAAAAAACGTAGATACAGTGGACCCCGGTTACATATTATGCTAGTGGGTTTTCCTCGATCTATCTTTTTTTATATTTTTTATCGGTTAATCGGCCAATTCTCGTTTCTTTTTCTTTGCACTAATTAGTATCAGATATGAAAAAATTTAATATATATGTATATATACATATATATATAATATATACATGTGTGTGTGAGCGTGAGTATATATATATGTGTGCGTGTATATCTTTTTCATTATCAAGCTGTTTCCCTAACACAAATGGCAACATATAAAACACAGAAAATATTCATTGCCACGGTCATATTTAACTCCTGAATAATGGCTGAACCCTTGTGCAGAATACCTTTTCTTTGCATGTACTCTTGTGTGTTCATATATACTGTACTGTACTGTGTGTATATATATACATGTATATATATATATATATATATATATATATATATATATATATATATATATAATTTGTGTGTGCGTGCGTATAAACCAATGAGCAAGGGACAGGAATGCCCGAATATAGACATCAAACAGAAAGGTTTTTTTATTTTAATTCTAGAGCCCCTGATGATGTAATTATGGATTATTAAATGCTGGGAATAAACATGTAATCAAATGACTAATCAAGAGTATTCCTGTCCGCCTTCCTGTTTGATGTGTGTGTGTGTGTGTGTATATATATATATATATATATATATATATATATATATATATATATATATATATATATATATATATATATATATATATATACACAGTATATTGTATATATATAATGTGTACGTGTATATGTACATCGCAAAGCAATGTTGGTAAAGTTTTAAACTCTTCGTTAAACGAACAGAATATATATATTTTTTTTAATATTCATGCTCTGAATATATACCGTCCATTAAAATCATAGTCAGTAGTCCTTCTGTTGCATATGGCATAAGTTAAAGGGGAGATTCGCCATTGCCCAAAAATAAATAACACAACATTCACAGTTGTGTATTGATGACAAGCTGCACACAGCTCGCTTGGCCGCATCAGACTTGAAAAGTGAATGGCGCAACAAATTATGCAACGCATATAAAAGTGGTATGCGTGTACAAAAATGAAATGCATAGTTCTCGTGTGCTTTTGTGCGTTATTTAAGTTCGCTTTCTTTCCTATGTCATCGATAGATGGGAAATACAGTACGAATATCATTTGACCAAATTTCGTAACAATACGAAAAGTCTACTTTAGTGAAGATTTAGCAGATTGGATCTTTACGTTGAACTGGATGAAAATTATATATGTATATATACATATATATATATATATATATATATATATATATATATATATATATATATACATATATATCTCATTTCATCCGTATTCCATATATATGTATGTATATATATACATATATATATATATATATATATATATATATATATATATATATATATATATATATATATATATATATATATATTATTTACAGTATATATATATATATACACTATCTATATATATTAAGAAATCACAAAATTAAGAGCGTGATTTTGTTTATTAGCTGAAGCCACTGGGAAAGTTCAAAATGAAACGACAGAGTGCCGAGTACTTTCGTGTATTTTAACACATCTTCGGGGCACAAAGATGTTTTCAAATGCACGAAAGTACTTGACACTCTGTCTTCTCATTTTGAACTTTCCCAGTGGTTTCTAATATATATATATATATATATATATATATATATATATATATATATATATATATATATATATATATATATATATATATATATATATGTATGTATGTATGTATGTATGTATGTATGTATGTATGTATGTATGTATGTATGTATGTATGTATGTATCTATATCTATATATATATATATATATATATATATATATATATATATATATATATATATAAGCTGAAGCCACTGGGAAAGTTCATAATTAGACAACAGGGTGCCAAGTACTTTCGTTATTTTAACACATCTTTGTGCCCCGAAGATGTGCTAAAATACACGAAAGTACTCGGCACTCTAATAAAACCCTTTTCATGATAGATATTGTTATCGAATGATGACGGTATTTCAATCACGGACGTCCATTGTAGCGTGAAGCCAATTTTTGTAATATCAATTCAATCAGTCATCAGTCAGTTTAACCGGCCGGTTCTAACAAGAGGATAATACTTGTTAGGACTCAATATATCTGACATATATGAACAATGAAATCATATAGTGATAAATATGTTACATCGTTCACACACACACAAACGCTCAATGTCATTTTGTACAACTTTTGCTTTCGTTCATAATTATTCTTTTATTTACTTCTAATTCTTATACTGAGAATATAATGTAATATTTACCGACGGCATACTGTGACTGTTACCGCACCTTTGTCTCTCTATCTATCTATCTATCTATCTATTATTCTATCTATCTACTTATCTATCTAAATGTAATCACTTATGTTTTTCCAGTTACAACTTTTTAATAACATAAGACTTGCCTTAATCAGCTATTCATTTAAAACGACGTATATTCGATAATAGCTGTTATTGTTTCATGTTAGCTAAATTTCTCTACATTCACTAATGATTTTCCGTCGAGCATTCTTCTAAACCCTTTATTGAAAATCCCGAAAGTTTTTCAGTTACTTTTATTGTCAATCTTTATTTATCTACTTATACCTAACAATCCAAGTATCTACAGTCACGTACAATTTAGCTCCGAGTGCTTGTCAAAAGCATCTCACGTTGCTGACTAAACCGGGACAAAGACATCTTTCAGAAGCAATTTGCTTTGCTTCCCACGAAAGAAAACTCGCTCAGAAGTTGGAATGAAGCAGAAAAACTGCGAAATCTCGCTGCTGTTTCATTGTGCATTTTATCTCTCCTTCACTCTGGGAACTTTGCAGCTGAGGTTATGAAATAACTAAATAATTATAGAATGGAAATGTCCGATCTCGTGTTTCATTATCTGATGAGCCGATACCTTTCGTATTTCAGGTCAAATAGATAACGGTTACATTAAATTAATTACCGAGCACGGTATTACTGTTTATATGCATATATATATATATATATATATATATATATATATATATATATATATATAT
Organism: Macrobrachium rosenbergii; assembly: GCF_040412425.1. Lineage (NCBI taxonomy): Eukaryota > Metazoa > Arthropoda > Malacostraca > Decapoda > Palaemonidae > Macrobrachium > Macrobrachium rosenbergii. The sequence goes on from NC_089758.1 coordinate 26,806,350, forward strand.
ATATATACATACACACATGTATATGTGTGTATATTTAACTATATATATATATATATATATATATATATATATATATACACATACATATATATATAATATATATACATACATACGGCTTTCAACTAGTATTTATACCAGAAGGCTGCGAGCCCTACGACCTGCCTCATGAATATTCAGGAGGGTAATGTGACCACGGAACCTGACGTTTATTGCTGGTTCCTTGATAGACATTTATTTACACAAGTGCATTTATACATGACTTCAGTTATACACTGATGAATTAAAACTGATTAAAACTTTACGTTACAATGATTCGTAATATATGCAGTGCGTCACTTACGAAATTTGAATGTGCTTCAGCTATTATTATTATTATTATTATTATTATTATTATTATTATTATTATTATTATTATTATTATTATTATCCTGAGCTATCTTCAAGATCTTTCACATCTTCTTCATTCTGCTGGACAATATGAAGACATAACAAGATCATCAAATGCCTTTGGGGGGGGCGGTGGGGGCGACCAGCTCGGCGTGCCTGAAAATCTCCCACCCAACACCAAAGCTAATAAATGTGTTTCCCTGGCATACAAAAACCAGCGATTCTCCATTACAAAGTAATTCATCACATCGATCTGATACCCGACCGGACAGAAAATGATTTATTATCTCTCCCAGTTTTTCTGCGCCCTTTCGAAACCAGTTTCTTGGCAGGAAACTGGATTTCGGAACTGGACTTCATTCTTGAGCTTGACAGGACCCCTGGTTTAGAATTATTGTCTCCTTGATATTACCTTTACATTTTCAGGCAAATATATAGATTCGTCTTAGTTTGGTGACCTCTCGTTTTGCGGTTCCCACATAAAAGCATAGATTTGTGGAATAACGGGATAGTGGTAGAATGTGATTTATCACTTGTTGCGATGCTGACCTAAAGCTAAAGTCTATTATCTATTGCAAATACGGCATTTTTCTTAAGCCTGTTCATTCGTCACGATAAATATTTAACATTTACAATAAATATAGTGTCATCTCTCTTTAACGCCTGTTGTCGTAGCCTGATTCAAAATGCTAGGTAAAGTCACAACTTACTACAAACAGCAGCCCCATTCATCCTCAGCCTCTTAACCCGAAAAATATACCGAGTTAATTCGCAAAATAAATCTTCGACAATCAACTACAAAGGACAGTTCATTTCTTCTCAGCCCCTAAAGACTTAAGCAGTTCTATCCCTCTCTAAGTTTAAGTTCGACAATTTCGCCTGATTGCAAAGTTGCACAAAATCTTTTCCCAGGACGTCCGGAAGGTGATTCGAAATACTTGCAATCGCCTTTGGCCGTTGGGGTCTTATCTGGCGATGTTTCAGAGCTGAACCTTTACTTTCCTCGCGATTGAGAGATGGGGAAATTTCCTTCAGGATAGGATTTGAGTATTCTTTTCTGTCTTATTGAAATGTTTATTCTAGAGTCATATTACAGCCAACCGGCTATTGAGAGGTATCAGACGCAAGTGGTAGTCATATGAATATAGCTTATCGTTACTATAACACTTATTATCATCAGTATAACCATCATCAACCTTCTTCTTCTTATTATTATTATTATTATTATTATTATTATTATTATTATTATTATTATTATTATTATTATTATTATTATTATTATTAACCAGGTGAAAATGTATGAGAAGGAAAAATTGGTTATTGCCTTGATTTAATTGTTAAAAATGAAAGAGGTAAAACATTAAATTTGCAGAGATTTGTTGACTACAAAACCACTTCTAGGTATTAATATTAATAATAATAATAATAATAATAATAATAATAATAATAATAATAATAATAATAATAATAATAATAATAAAAACAGAAAAATGAGAATGAAGGAAATTGGGAACAGAGAAAAAATTCACTTTAAGTTATTATTGTCTCTAGAAGGAAAATCCAAATAAAAACAAAAATTTAAACCTCACATTCAGGGTCGCAGCTTATCATGTGTTAACCCACAGACAAGAAAACACAGTTATCATTCCTTTCCCTCAGTTATCACCAAACTCAATAACTTAAAACCCCCACCTTCAACTGCATCTTGTTGCTACATACCTAAGCTTTTACAGCTTCCACCAAAAAAGTGTCAAGTTTTACCCGTCCCCCCCCCACAAAAAAAAAAATTTGTTCCTTCGCTTGCCCGCTATCAGTAAAGTTTGCTCAAGCAACTATAGTTGATATTTTCAGACACGAATCTCAGACACAAGAAGAAGAAGAAGAAGAAGGAAAAATCTGATATACAGGAGGAAGAAGAAGAAGAAGAAGAAGAAGAAGAAGAAGAAGAAGAAGAAGAAGAAGAAGAAGACAACTTCTTGGAAAGGTTTTACTGTATATATTTTTCCGAATGGCATTTTCATCAAAGCCTGGACACAGCGAAGGCTGTTCTTCAGGTCTGCTCTTCTTAGATAAACAAATAATCTCCGATAATTATGATGTTACACGACGCTCCGACTGGTTATATGAAGATGATAAGATGCAAATGGTTCCGCTTGGGCAAATTTTCTTGACTTTGATATTGCATTTATCGCGGGCCTTTTATCGCTTGGAATTTTCTGTTAGTCAGCAGAAGGTATCATTATTTTAAAATTTGTGAATTTACATATTTTCCTTTTTATCTTTTATTACAGCACAATTTGAAGAAGGTACACGCACATATTATAAAGTTATATAATATATATATATATATATATATATATATATATATATATATATATATATATATATATATATATATATAAATATATATATACATATGTTATATAAATATATGTTTATATATACATATATACATATATTTATAAATATACTGTACATATATATGTACAGTATATGTATATGTATGTATATATATATATATATATATATATATATATATATATATATATATATATATATATATAATATATATATATATATATATATATATATATATATATATATTTCATTCGTCTCCTCTCCCGTTTCATAATTCTGGATAGTTTCACAACAGGCTCGAACCATATCTTACGTAAAATGAGCCTTTGACTTTTTGCGTGGTACTATCGGATTACACCGTATTGAATATGGACGTACAAAAAGAAAAACTATTTTTTCTTGTTTTTGTATACTTTTTATTGCACACACTCACTTAACATAACCCGTGATTCCCAGCGCAACTGAGATAAGAACGTAATTCGCTGGTTTTCCAAATGATTAAAACTATTTTTTTTTTCGGGGTACTCAGAAGGCGAACTCATGTGAATATATGGATCTGTTGTAAATCTCGTTCAGTCCAAATGGTTTTGATTAAAAAAAATCTCACAGAGAGGAAAAAAGGCCATGATTAAAATAAAAAAACAAGAATGCCTGATTAGTTAATGCAAAGTTTATCAGTAGTTGTTTATTTTCGGATGAAAATCTGTAACTGAATAATAATGACGATGATAATGATACTGAAGGCGAAAGCTATCAATTCCTCCAGACAACTGTAGAGTGAGATAGCCAAATATTCAATTCAACGTTCTATGTATAATCGACATTTTTCATTCTTTGAAAATGTTGCCAAGAAATAAAGTGCTGTTACCATAGACATTAATTAGTAAATATAGGATTATCCCAACGTTTTAGCAAATACCACTTCAAATAGCATGCTTAATTAAGCAAGAAACTTTCAAGGTAACCTTTCATGTAGGATATAGCAAGATTACCTATCATCGCCGATTATTTACCTCGAGTTCTCATAGCAAGTAAAAAACAGAACAAAAAAAATCCATGGAAAAAACTAACTGTTGCAACTGCGTGAATCAAGACAGCTAATTACAATCTCAAGTGGTGAGGTGGGTACGTGGGTGAATGCACTTGAGTGCTGAAGATACGTAATTCTGTACGTCGTGTACTATATAACACCTGCCCAGGTGAGCAGCGATTCTCCTCAATTAACCATGAGAGGCGTTCGAGTCTTCACGTCGCTGGTGTTTGTGGCACTGTGCAGTGCCTACACTGTCGATTATAAAGGGTGAGTCGCTGTGGAACATCTTCGGGTGGAAATGATGAATTCGAAAATACTTTTTTATCCGCATGTTTTTCTCGTCTTACCTTTGTCACTAGTTCAGAACACTCATTTCATATTCTGATGTGTGTAAGATAAAATAACAACTTATACGTTAGTATACATTGGGAAAGCTATTTAATATTCTGACGTATGTGAGGTATAACTAAAATAATTATCTGCGAGGTTATGTATATTCAAAACTTTAATTAATATTTTGATATGTTCAAGCTAGAAATGGAAGCGCTCCACTACGTATAAGTTTAAATGTATATAGGAAACATTTACTTATATTGAAACCACAGAAAGGCAGGTGGTTCAATATGTCTATTCCTTATGTATTTTCGTTACCACTGTTGTCTTCATACATTTTGACTGTTTTATAAGTTTTAGAACTAATAATACTTATCCCTGTCTTTACGTATATTCATCGTAATTCTGCGTCAAGAATATTTTCTAACTGTAAACAAAACAGTTTTATATGTCTTAGAACTAATAATCCTTAGTCCTGTCTTCATGTACATTCATCGCAATTCTGCTTCAAAAATATTTTTCATGTAAAACAAAATTCGAAGACACTCCTTCTGGTAACCACTTCTTAGTTTTGGTCTCAAAGAAAAAAAAAACCTTTTCCGTCTCTCTCTCCCTCTCATTTTTATTTTTTATTTTTTCTTAAAAAGCCATCAGTTGTGGCGCGTGGATGATATTACTGCAGCTCAGCTGGAAGACATCAGGGCCATCATCAAGAATTTAGATTTGGACGTCTGGGCTTCGGGGAGGACTTGGGTGGATGTCAGGGTGACACCGCAGATGCGACGGAGCCTCGGCAAGACGCTGGCGGCTCTCAACCTCAATTTCAGGGTACAAATCGAGGACCTCCAGAGGTTCGTTAGTGTTCTGTGCAATGTGCACGTATGTCCAAAAGCCTGTTGTTGCCATATTCATGCACGTGCATACTTACATACATGCAAACATATATGTATCATATATACCATATATTAAATTGAAATAGGTATATTTGCGATAAACATTGCAAACATACATTTTATATATATATATATATATATATATATATATATATATATATATATATATATATATATATATATATATATATATATATAAATAATGCACCAGAGTACTTTTACAGTCTATCTTTTTTTAACTTTTCCTGCGGCGTCAGCTGATAATCAAATAACGTACATATTATTTATTTATAATGAATATTTAGGTATATATATACAAACATATATAACCAAATTCTATCAAAATTCATCATCATATCACACCTTACTACATGAAAATATTTTTCATATCACAATCTTTTACTTAAAATTAATATTATATGTTTTTAGCTGATCATCTAATTTCCTTTACAGTCCCATAGATGAGGAACAAAGTAATTTGAGGCGAAGGAAATCATTACCTGGTATTGCTATCGATGACTACAATGATTTAGAAACGGTAATTCTACCAGTATTATGTTTATATACTTAACTATTTGTGAACCACTTTTTACAACACAGTTCTTTACAAGAAATCAAAACAAAACAAATAATCATTTACCTTCATGAAATTGAGAGAAGTGACGTTCTACTGGATGACAGACAGAAAAATTTTAAACCCTTTTTTCTATCTATATTTAAATGAAAAACTAGTTAAAATAGAAGAGAGGTAAATATTTGCTACTAGAAGATAAGGTTAGAAAGTTACTAAATTCTTAATTTTTGACTGACTATCGTTACGTAACTTGAATGATAATGCATATTTCGTGCCCGCTCTCCTAGAGAGAGAGAGAGAGAGAGAGAGAGAGAGAGAGAGAGAGAGAGAGAGAGAGAGAGAGAGAGAGAGAGAGAGAGAGAAGGCATTCGAGTTTTTCCCCACTGATTATTCTTGAAATCTCTATATGTTTCTGTAACTACTTTTCATTGTATTTCTCTAACTACTGTTATAAACCCTATCATTACTGTCCTAATATTTAATCACTAAAAGCATTCTTACCCACAGTATTGCAAATTTCACTGCATGGAAACCTTGTGCAATACCTCTCCACCATTCACTCACCAAGTTGCTGCGCGAGTCACTAAATAAAAAAATATATATAAAAACGAAACATATTCCTATCGCAAACGCCGGAACAATCAAACTGCGCGTGTTTGAAATTCCCGTAGATTTACGTCGTCCATGATTGCTTGCACTTTTAAATTACGCACGTTGAGGTTAACGAAGAAATATTACTCTTGATTGCATACCGTTGCCAATATTTCCCTTTATTTACGGGTCGAGGGAAAGGTTAATATTTCTTGTTATGTCAACTAAACTATCAATAACGCATAGGTTTGCGCATGAGGTTAACGAGGAATTATTGATCTTAATGACGTGTTATTGCAATTTTATATCTATTTTTTCATTTATTTATCTGGTGATGTGTGAATGGGGAGTGCGTCACCATTCCTTTTATTTCATCAAAACATTCGTTAGCAAAGAATATTACGTAGGACGTTGACGGGGAAATATTACTTTTAGCTAGATACCATTGCAAAATATTTTGCTCTCGTCCGCTAAATGATCGATACCACTGGTATCACACAAGAATTGAATAATGAAATGTTCAGAGCAGTGTATTGTCAACACTGTTATTTTCATTTCTTAGCACTTCAATCTACTTTCATTAAGTACGACTCTTAATAACTTATCACTGGTAATCTACTGTTTTGAGGCTAAGACTCTTTGCTTGAGTGTAAATCTTGACAAATTGTTGAAAATACACTTGATATCCATTAGATTTACAAGCTTTTTAGCCCCATCGCAAAGGCTTAAGGATTCCAAAGGTGTTTTTAACAATTCATCAATATTTGTACTTAATACAAGGGTCTTATTTTATCCACTTCTTTAAAAAACAGGATTGTTCTTCACAGTCTTGAGTATCTTTTTATTATCAATTACGTGGATATCAATCTTATTACGTCCAGCGAACGAAGATTAGCAAATGACATTCATTTGCTATTTCCAGACCAAACGCCATTCGTAAACAATGCAAGGAAAGCTTAAAACACTGTCACAAAGCATTCTTCGCCTTCCTTGAATTCCTGTCATTTGTCCTGCACACTCTCCCTCTCCGGGCTCGTAGCTGGCGACCTTTTTCATTTAAATACAAATAAAAGAGGGGCTAAAATTCTATTCTCTGTCTATAATCCAATAAATCTTCCCTTCTCGCTCTTCCTTGCAAACTCCCCCATTTTCCTGCCCACACCTTGTAAAAGGGTCGGAATGACGAATATTTCCATTAAGGGGGATTTTAATCTTCCCTTTTCAGGTAGCAAACAATTACTTTTATATTTGCTTAGTTATAAATATTCTCCAGAACCCTTGTCCTTGATAAACGAAATTCGCATATTTTTTGCGTGATGTTACTACTGTTTAATCTTCATTTACGCAAAATTACATTAGATTACTTCGGCTTCTGTTGAACCAATATGTAAAAAACCCATGTGTCTGAATTTTAATAATTACTAGAATTTGCTTTCCTACACTGTAGAACCATAAACTAAAACACTGTCTTCGTTGCATATCGAATGCACTAAAAATAATGTTCACCTCACTTTTTTTCTTCGAAACATCTCTGGCCATCCAGTAATCAGTTCTAAAACTGTCCTCCCACTACAATTTTGGAAAAAATTACTTAGACCTTAATTACTTAGCAAAATGCTTTGCCAACATTAAAAGTGACGTACTAATTACACCTTCGACACTTGGCAGATCGAAGCCTTCATGAAGGAGACAGCTACCAACTACGACTGGGTCAGCATCGAGTCAATTGGGAAATCGGTGGAAGGTCGCGACCTTTGGGTGAACATTCTTTCCGCCCCGGGCGGAGCCGAGAAACCAATCGCTTGGATTGACTGCGGCATTCATGCTAGGGAGTAAGTTATTCTGATGCACTTACTAATCAATTTGATATTGCGGAGCGACGTTGAAACTACGAAGGTCATTGATGCTGGGGATAACATCTTTTATCATCGCAATTCGTAAGAATGATAGGAAAGGATAGGAACTTTTTCATCTAACAGTATAACTCTACCTAAACATTTATATAATTACATGTAAATACTTTCACACCTAGGCTATATTTTTTGATACAGATAAAATCACTCCCTACTTTATTTTTAATGTAGCTGGATCTGGAATGATTTTTTCATAAAGGAGCAATAGCAAAGGCATTAAGCCTTTACTGACAAGCCATCATTCTTAACGAATCATTGATCACACAAAGTCTTTCCCCTTAATCCAGTGGAAAATATAAACTGCAGAGATAAAGCCTAACGTTTTTAACATCTTAAAATAGAGGCGATACCACAAGCTGCCTACAACCAAACTCTTATGTAGAATTTAATGCTTTCTAACTTTACCCATACATTCTCTAAATGTATGCAATAAAAAATACAATATTTGGAGAACCTAACCTATATGTTTTTTTTATTTATTAACAATGATAACAGCAATAAATCTGGAAGACACAAGAACCTTGTCATACGCAACTGAAATATAAAAAGATTCTACATTTTCTTGTTATTTGTTATTAATGAACAGGTGGATCACTCACTCTACCTGTGTCTACGGGCTGGATTATTTGACCAGGGAATATGGCAAGGACCAAGAGGTCACCGAGTTCTTGGATAAGTACGACATTTATCTGATGCCCGTCTATAACCCAGATGGATATTCCTACAGCTGGACTGATGTGAGTATATCAATAAAAATAAATTAAAGTGAAAGTGATAATTTCAAAGAATAATAGCTGTGAGAACTACCAACAAATTGATGTTAGCTATAATATTCACGAAAATAATGGCAATAACAACTTCTAATATTGTTATCAGCACCATGAAATAATAATAATAATAATAATAATAATAATAATAATAATAATAATAATAATAATAATAATAATTACTTAATTATTATCACTATTATATGGTTGTGATAATAATGATAGCAGAATAAGATAAGAATATCATTATATCCCGCTATCAACATTATTATTATTACATAAAAAAAAATAAAATTATATGAATGTGATGACAACGAAAATGATTACAGTGAAAGCTGTTATCATTTATAACACCACCATATAATAATAATAATAATAATAATAATAATAATAATAATAATAATAATAATAATGGGGATTATATTAGTCATACAGCAACAAAAACAGTTCCAATAATATACGAGTACAGTCAACAATTACACCAACGCATCACCCTTTTAAATAGAGGTGCGTTATTGGTAAAAGCCTCATTAATTACACTTGATTATGACCCCATTTGCGTCATGACGAACGCTAAACGCAGAAGTTACTGAACGATTATGAAAATATAATTTAATCAATGTGTCCATATTTTTTCAACTTTTTGGGGTAATAGTATTTGCATTTGTTTTGGAAAGTTCAGAATGAAGCTACTACTCTTCAACAAATAAATTGTAATGAGAATCAGAAATGCAGGTATAATGAATTGGTTTTTATTCATTCATAATGAAGTATTTGATAAAAACCAGGACCGTATCAGTTTATTCCCAATAATGAAACTACATATGACTGACTGATTGATTAATTGTATCGGACTGGCGTTTCAGTAATAAAGGTCACACACACTCAAAATATATATACATATATATAATATATATACACATATATATATGGCATATATATATAAATATGTATGTATATATATACATATACATATATGCGTGTGTGTGCGCGCGCGCTTATACATAGTACATACACATGTGGCATAATATAACGTCTAATGCTACAACATTCATAAACGCAATACAGACTTATAAAAGAAAAAAAAAAACATTCACTCATGAGAACCGCAACCCGACAATACAGTCATATATTATGGTGTAGATCACCGATTCCTAAAGCAGCTTTTATTTTGTCAGGACCGGTACTGGCGCAAAAACCGTGCCCCGACCTCTGACCCGCTTTGCATCGGGGTCGATCTGAACAGGAATCAAGATGACGGTCACTGGGATGGACCTTACTCGTCAACTGACCCCTGCAGCGATATATTCAGAGGTAAGGAAAAGACAAGTAAAAAATGCGCCGAAGTTCGTTCGGCGCAATCGAGTTTTCTATACAGCGTATAATCAAGGCCACCGAAGATAGATCTATCTTTCGGTGGTCTCGGTATAAAGCTTATGAGCCGCAGCCCATTAAACTTTGACCACGGCACGTTGGTGGCCTATCCTATATCGTTGCCAGAAGCACGATAATGGCAAACTTTAACCTTACATAAA
>NC_089758.1:26821733-26861733 GCF_040412425.1 Macrobrachium rosenbergii
AGTCAGCCACCATCTCTACATAAACCCTCTGAAAATCCATGTACAAGGCGTAGGCTATAAACTCTTACTGGAAATGGAATTTAACACGTTTTGTTACCGGCTCTCGGAAGAAAAAGTGAGTTCACACACACAAACAAACATATATATATATATATATATATATATATATATATATATATATATATATATATATATATATATATATATATATATATATATATATATATAGATAGATAGACAGATAGATATAAATATATATATATATGTGTGTGTGTGTGTGTGTGTGTGTGTGTGTGTGTGTGCGCGCGCGCGCGCGCAAAAAAAAATATATATAAATATATTGTTTACATAAAATTGAGCTTGACGAAATCGAAAGCCTTCTGAGACCATTTTCATCTCTCTCTCTGAAGCTTTTTTTTTTTTTTTACTCTTTCTAGTGATTCCAGATCCCCTCAAGAGATAAATCAAATTTCCCGAAGCGATTCCTGATTCTAATCTCGTTTCCATGCTGGATATAAAAAAAAAAAAAAACGATCTGTAAACCTACGCAACTTTGCATTAGGATACGACAACACACCTTCTCAGGTCTTAGTTTTTTTTTTTTGTCTTAGATTTTAAGCCTTTTTTTCTATTCTAAGAGAAATGAGATTATCTGCCCCGATTCTTTTAATACTTAAGAAACCTTTCCACGATTTTTCCCAGTAGCAATGAACTCGATAGTGTCTTCGTGTGACTAGCAGCAAATAGTTTATATTTGTCATTATGCACTGAATGCTTTGCCACTTTCCTTGAAGATTTAAAATACTCTGTAAGTTTTCTTCAAGAGCAAACACTAAATAGGAAACAAAAATACCTATCTAAAGGCACCAGCTTGCAGAGTCAGATATCACGTATCTACAGTACTTTCCCCCCGAGCATCTATGTTCAGAGTCTAACAACAAAGGGTTTTAGGTTCGAAATCTACGGAATCAGTTTATCAGATTCCATTTCCAGCTCTTAATGGAGGGAATCCCCTTAACGAAGCTACGGACTAATTCAAGGGAATGTGAAGTAATTATGTGAATTACTCCTCTGTCATCCGCGCCATATTCGAGATTCAACTCTTATCAATTCTTTGTACGCATGAATTGATTTTTCAAGATAATTTTACAATAGAAAAAAGAGGATTTTTTTTCATCACACATGCACAGACGCGTCTAACGTCATCAATGAGAACTAAAAAAATGCTGGAATTCGCTAGTCTGGCTCGTGGAAAGTTTTAATCTTTCAATTAATGATAAAATAATTCAGTAAATTCTGTTGTGCACTCATTCATGCAACGCAGATACTGAGCATGAAAATTCCCATATATAGACATATATATATATATAATATATATATATATATATATATATATATATATATATGTGTGTGTGTGTGTGTGTGTGTGTGTGTGTGTGTGTGTGTGTGTGTGTGTGATAGTGCAATATAAGAAGATATAAGCCAAAGAAGATATAACTGCCAAATTATTTCCAAAAAATACTCATAAATTTTCATGTTTAAAGCTATTCACAATTATCTTTTCTTTTTAGATATGTACATAACTGGCATATTCAGAAATGATTATTGTAGACAAACTAACCAGATATCTATACAGTGCTGAAGGTTAACGTAGCATATACGTTTAATGGAACATACAAAACTAGGAATAACTGTAATGGTAAATGGAAGGCTTTCAAATAATAGTAACTGGGCACTAACTGTAGGTCTCCAAACGAGTTTGCCACATTAGGGTAGTTCCTTTATTATTATTATTATTATTATTATTATTATTATTATTATTATTATTATTATTATTATTATTATTATTATTCATAATCTGCACCTGTAACCGCTTGTTAGACCTATCAAACTATGCTTTTCAATATGTATATATATATATATGTGTGTGTGTGTGTGTGTGTGTGTTTGTGTATGTTTAGGTGTGTGTGCGTGTTACACACATAGCTAGAATCTAACTATGTATGTATGTATATACATACATATAATGAAAGTATATACTCGTACAAATGTATTACTCTATCTAATACAATTAATCGATAGTAACAGAAACTAACATCTTTACATAACTTAACCTGAATTCTTGGATAAAGCATTCAAACCGAAACCCTATACATATGAGTAAATGTTTAGTGATCTTATATTCACCTGTGCGTGGCACTGCCCCGGTCACCCATCCAAAAACAAACCAAACTCATCCCCACGTAAGTTCATTAACCGGACGAGCAGTTGCATAAAAGCGTTGTTGTAGTCACGCTAGATTGCCTTAGTACCATATACAGACACCCAGAAAAAAAACGGCGAGTGAGTCTCATAGGCCGGGAAGAATAAAATATCTTTGCTGAATCTTCTCCCAAACGCCCCATCTGTAACCGAGGTCACGCAATTGGCCCTGGAGTCACCGCTGCGGTCGAATGACCTCGCACCTGTTACCATAAAGTTCCTTTGTCCAATTTTCTCACATTGTTTATTGATGGCAAACGCTTGTATTCCAGTCGTTTTTCGGGGATTTGCCTTTTCGTCTCTTTTTTATTTTCCTTTTTGGCAAGATTCGAAATAAATAGATTTTCTGGAGTTACAGATAGCGAGGAAAGACTTTATGTATTGGTGGTCAGATTGTTCCTTTTCTTTTTTGTGGGACGAATACAGATTTTAGTTTTCTGTGAGAGAAAACTATTGAGATGGCTTTGTCTGTCCGTCCTCACTTTTTCTGTCCGCACTTTTTTTTGTCTGCCCTCAGATCTGAAAAACTACTGAGGCTAGAGGGCTGCAAATTGATATATTGATCATCCACCCTCCATTCATCAAACATATCAAATAGCAGCCCTCTAGCCTCTGTAGTCTTTATTTTATTCAAGGTTAAATTTAGACTGAATCGTGCGTCTGGCAACGATATAGGACAGGCAACCACCATAACGATTTGGGGAGGTGGAGATTTCACCCGTGTCTGTCTGTTTGTCCTGAAGACTGATGAAATGATTTCGGAATAATATTTGGATGCTTTTACTGCCTGACTACCTCCGGATGATTAATTTTTATTCTTTCTGTTTGCTTCTCTTACGTTTTGTCCTGGGTACTGGCTTTTGTATTAACTTGACCGTCTTTCATGAGTAGCCTACTTAAATACTGTTGCATGAATCCGCTTATGATCTAGACTTAGTCACTTATGTTGCAATGTTATATTGATCTTTAATGATCTGTTGTTTTCTAATATAATGTTCTTTGACTTCTTCGGAGATAACTCTTAATTCTTTTAAAGTATTTCCCCGTTCGCCCATAGCCGTCCAATAGTTTAAGGCATTTATAATAATTATTCCTTTCCTTTAGGCTCCATAATATGGCTAAGTATATTTATTAAAATCAATGAACACGTGTCTTTTGTTTGCTTAAATCTTCTAGTTAGTTCCGCCTACTGTCAAGTCATTCTTCACATTTCAAGCTCAATGAAGTTTCAGGGCTGCACTGTACTTAACAAGATTCCTTATCTCCGATATTCATTCGTCTCTCCTTTTCACAAATAGGAGCCACAATATTTCCCCCGGCCCTACCTCTAATTATATGAAACGTTTGAATAAAGAGCCCAATAATCGATATTAAGGTTTGGATTCTAATCCAAAGTAAATATGACTCAACAGGACCTTTCCACACATCCTCGATAACTGTAATAAGCCTATTCGATCTCCGAACTTCAAATATTAGACCTAGATTTCCTCGCAATATTATATCAATACTCTTCACATTTGCCTGGGGCTGACACCAGGATGGATTAGGCCTCAGGCAACACGCAGGTCAAAATAAGGAAGTTCAGAGTCTCAATTATGACTTTACAAGTTCCTTTGACTGATTCGTGTTTTGCATATCAAAGTTCTAAATAAAACTTAACATATTTCTTTCCGTTTCTTTCTCTAATGGATTTTCATCTCTTAAAATGCAATATTATTTCTCTTTGATGCCTCCTAACTTCATTTCGCTCGAATTTCTATAAGATATGTTGTTGAAAATGAAGTTCGTGTCACGAGATGAAGCAGTCAAAAACGCCAGAGAAAAATACGAATATTTTAAATTTGTATCTCTTCTTTCGATATATTTATCTATATATCTATCTATCAATCTTTCTGTATAGGTATATATATATATATATATATATATATATATATATATATATATATATATATATATAAAAGCAAACGCCACGGAGGAAAATTGAAAACTGAAACTCGGTTGTTCAATTTTCTTCCGTGGTATTTGCTTTTATTTATACATTCATCACGTTCTATATCTTCGTGATTCATTTATACATATGCATATACATACATATAAATAAATATATATACAGTATATATATATATATATATATATATATATATATATATATATATATATATATATATATATATGTGTGTGTGTGTGTGTGTGTGTGTGTGTGAGTGAGTGTGTGTTTGTGACTGGGCATGTATGAACAACTATCATGTGATGACCTCTTAATATCTCGATAACCTAAACTTTTTGGACATTCACTGTGTGTGTTAACGAAAACTTCCAATGATATCAATAACCATTACTATGTTGTATCTTAGCAAAGTGGTCAGCGACATCTTTTGTGGATCCAGTAAGGAACAAGTATAAATCAGGAGTAATATTTTTTTTGTAAACAAATCTACTCTTCTAGTTCATCTTCGTTAAGCATCGTTGCCATAACATTAATAATTTTTTCAGTCCCTCTTCGTTTCATTGGCTCTCTCTAATCCTCTCTCTCCCCATTTGAGATTCGAGTGCTTAATTAACTTTCCCTCTTCTTCCCATAATTACCAATCCAATTCAAACTCAGGGGTTTAATTATTGCTTCTTCTATCTGCGTAATTAATTCATTCTATTCAATATTCATACGTTGTTAATATCACTTGGTAAGCTTGAGATGAATCAGTTTTATCCCTCGAGTTAATTTATCCGTCCATAAATGCTCAGTGATTCATTGCATTGCAACTTTGTAGAAATTGACTTTTAGACTCAACAAAACTCGAAGTACACGAACGTAAGGTTCATATTATTACATGGGGTCACAGTATTTAAAAATATTTAATTTGGAGGAAGGTGATAAAAACAAAATCATACAAGGTGATGAATATAATGACATAGTCTGTAATGGATATGTTTCATTGTCATGAAGAATACTGAAGGAAATAAAAAATGAAAATGCGTGGATTAATGGAAATGAAAACGAACTGCTTTTACGTAAATGGAAGCAAAGCTGGGACATATAAAAGAGTAAAGAGACCTCAATAAAGGCAAAACATTAAATATCTCATACTAATACCAAAAAGAGGAATCATGTTTGAAATGATTACGGTATGGTTAGGTTGGCCTGACATGCAAGAGAGCCAAGAACAACGAGACCTTGTCAAACTATTCATGCCACGCTATTTCTTTTCACGAGTTTAAAAGGGAAGGGCTTACTTCAGTCATATGTTTTTTTCTGGTAAAACCACGTTTATGATCTACACAAGTCAACGCCTTACTAGTATGAGCTAGGATAAGAGTTTTAATATTTTGATAATGGTTTCACTGTGAGGAGGGAATTCTCATTAAAGTGAATGATAATACATTTTTCCATTCTCCTGAAGTCATTACTATCTTTTGAAACAATTAATTCATGGATATTTTCATAAGAGATATCTTCAAACTGTTCGCCCTTGACACTCTTTTATAGTCTACAGGATAAATATTTAAAGTGATAGAAATCCACTAAGAATTTAACCCCTTTTAATTACGCAAGAAGCTCGCAAGCATATAAGAGGGAAAATTTTTTATCCTTCCCCCTCCGTCCATGCATATTTTTCCCCTTTTGGGCAAAGGAGCTGTAAAAGATTAAATTCCGAAAAAAAAGATTCGGAAGGGGAACTTATTTCAATTCTCCGTGACGCGTCCTTGTAATGGGAAACGATGCGTGTTGGTGCGATGTTCAAATCGTGTAGTGAATATATAAAAAAAAAAAACTGCAAACTTTTACGATCTGTTATCGCTTAATCTTTCAGAAATTCGTCACACTATAGGACAAGATCATTAATGAGCATGCTAAGTAAAAAAAAAAAACAATCTTTTCAGTTACAATACTTAGCGATTAAGAGGCAGCGTAATTAGAGAATAAGGGGAATTCCTGCTTTTACTTTTCTACAAAGGTGCTAAGAATTACGCGACGTTGCTGTAAACTTTACGGGAAAAAGATTATTTTTTTTTTGCTAATAGCCTTGATTTCAAAGCCTTTTTTTTTTTCTTCTACGACTTCTTATATGTATTCACCAGTGTGTCTTATTCACACAGTTTATTTATTTTGATTCCACTTCCTTCATATTATGTGCACATTCATTTAAATGCTTTCCCACTCACTCAATTTGTTCTATGTAACTCAGATTATAAAATAAGAATGTATCATAACAAAGATCTAATATAATACCGCCGCTTCTTAACTCATGACTCAGTTAAATAACAACGCTTTTGTTGATATGTAAACGTAATTAAGAACTTCTCTCTCCAAGTATTGCTAAAGTATTCCTTCCTTATTTCGATTCTAAATTTCATATCAGCATCTTTAATAATCTTCTCGTAGGCTGGCCATGTTTTAAGGCCCTAATTACGAGCTAATAGCACTTGCCTTCTGAAACCCTAATTCATCTCCTAATTTCATTGCTACCTTCATCAACCGTCAGAGAACATCATAAATCTTCTGTTTTGAAGCTTAATGTTCTCTCTCTCTCTCTCTCTCTCTCTCTCTCTCTCTCTCTCTCTCTATGAACAGAGGTGATGAGGCACTTCCCATCATCTAGATGAGAGAATGACTCTCTCTCTCTCTCTCTCTCTCTCTCTCTCTCTCTCTCTCTCTCTCTCTCTCTCTCTCTCTAAAAACAAGGTGATGGGACATTTTACATCAATCTGGAAAAAGATAATGACTCTCTCTCTCTCTCTCTCTCTCTCTCTCTCTCTCTCTCTCTCACTCTCTCTCTCTCTCTCTCTCTCTCTCTCTCTCTCTCTCTCTCACTGTGGGATGTGAAACCAAACCTTACTTTGAATGTATTACAGGCTTGAGCTGCAAACACAAGTATCCTATGCATACCACAAACATGTCAGAAAACTTGTCGCAATCCACACTACAGTCATTTCTGAAAAAAGGGCTTACTACAAAACACGTTTCCCTTAAGGGTTTACGTGTTTGAACACACAAGCAAGCTGCTTCGAACGTTTATGCAAATTTTTTTCGAGGCAGTGCTTCTAGTATGTAAATTAATTTCTGGTCAGCATTAATCGGTCTTTATCTTTTACCTTTCAGAGATCATATTATTATTATTACTGTCCTTTGGCATTAACTTAACCGTTAGGTGGATAATACTAGTATTGCTTTAGTGTGCTTTTAGCTACTAACTTCATTGTGCTCGGTCCTTTAATATATTCCTACCTAGCTCTCAAACTTTTTTTTATTTTGCTCTAAATTTCACACCTTATTCAAGAATGAAACTTCGGATCAGGCCTATGAGAGCATAGGAACTGGCTTTTTACCGGTCAGGTGATATTTCTTAATAATAACCAAAATATTGATCATCATCTTCATCATATTTCATCTCTTTCCTCTTCCATCTACCTGTTCACTAAGAGATGTAACAACAATAATTTTTTAGTATATATTATTATTAGTTTCTATCTCCGCCATTTTCTCTTATCCTATTCCCTAAGAGGATCTAACTACCAAGCACCTCCTGGTGGGGACTCCTTTTGCTATCCAGGGATCCCATTATATAAATATGGTCTCTGCGTCCTTAAGGAGAACAAACGCCTCAAGACTTGGACAATGGTATATTATTATTACTGAAATTTCTCTCTCGGTAGGAAGCTTCTCACAAAGTAGAAAGCCTCCCTTTCGGTTGGAAGTTTCTCACTCAGACGGAAGCTTCTCTCTCGTTGGAAGCTTCGCTCTCGTTTGGAAGCTTCTCTCTCGTTTGGAAGTTTTCCTCTCGGCTGGAAGTTTCTCTCTCTGTTGGAGGCTTTTCTCTCTCGTTCGGAAGCTTCTCTCTCGGTTTGAAGCTTCTTCTCGTTTGGAAGCTTCTCTCTCTCGTCTGGAAGCCTCTCTGTCGTGTGGTAGCTTCTCTCTCGTTTGGAAGTTTTCCTCTCGGCTGGAAGTTTCTCTCTCTGTTGGAGGCTTTTCTCTCTCGTTCAGAAGCTTCTCTCTCGGTTTGAAGCTTCTCGTTTGGAAGCTCCTCTCTCGTTTGGAAGCTTTTCTCTCTTGTTCGGGAGCTTCTCTCTCGGTTGGAAGCTTCTTCTCGTTTGGAAGTTTTCCTCTCGGCTGGAAATTTCTCTCTCTGTTGGAGCTTTTCTCTCTCGTTCGGAAGCTTCTCTCTCGGTTGGAAGCTGCTTCTCGTTTGGAAGCTCCTCTCTCGTTTGGAAGCTTCTCTCTAGTTCGGAAGCTTCGCATTGGCACGAATGCTTTCCACTCAGTCGGAAGTTTCTCTATCGGTCGGAAACTCCTCATTTGTTTGGAAGCTTCTCACTTCGTTGGAAACTTCTCAGTTATACTTCTCTCTCTCAGTTGGAAGTTGCTTATTCGAGTGACAGTTCCTTGCTTAGCTGGAAGTTTCTCACTCAGTTAGAAGCTCCTCGCTCTGCTGGAAGCTCCTCACTCAGTTGAAAGTGGTTCTCTCAGTTGGAAGCTCCCCACTAAAGGCGTAAGTGTTCTTTAATTTACAAGCTTTTCTCTCCATTTTAAGGAATGAGAACCTCGCTGTTCGATCTGCGAGGACCAAGAGTCAGTTGACTTTTGATAAATCCCCCAGTAATGATGCATATTATATTCCCCGGCCCAAATTTCCGACACGTTCTTTCCTTTTTTTTTTTTTTTTTTATTTCGGACAGAGAGGATTGTTATCATTGCTGTTATCTCTCTCTCTCTCTCTCTCTCTCTCTCTCTCTCTCTCTCTTCTCTCTCTCTCTCTCTTCTTTTCATTTCTTCTATCTTATTTCCATTTCCTTTATCTAATTTCAAATCATCTCCATCACCATCATTAGTATCATCATGTCTTCGCTGTAATTATTATTATTATTATTATTATTATTATTATTATTATTATTATTATTATTATTATTATTATTATTATTACACTGAGTACAAAAGCCTCTTATTACCTCTCTGAACGTCTTTTCCTCTACTTATTTTCTATGAAAAAGAAAACATGCGCTCACGAGGATTTAATTATATCCGACTTACATGATTACGAATTCTCTTTCGTCAAAAGCTAAGAGCCTTACAGAATCCATTGTGAATATAATGGATAAAGTCGACCAAAAAGGAGCCTCATTTTGCCGAGGAAAAATTGAGAATTACCAAGAAATAAGTAAAAAGAAAAATAGTTTTTTGTGAAAACGTCAAGTTCTTGGTCGATAAAAGAGGCTGGTATTGTCTACGATATAAATTTCTTTGATAATTCAAGTCAAAGAGAATCCGATGAAAGAAGAAGATAGGATACAGCATAATAAAAACTGTAATATACATTGTCGAACAATGCTAAACTTTTCCTCATTACTAGGTCTACATTAAAGCAAATTCAACCTCATTTGTAATGTTATTCTTCGATAACGCGCCAATTGCTTTTATTAACTTTTAATCATTATTATCCGTCTAACCACATCACCACGGGCTTCTCTGAGAAACCCTATTTTGAATCTCTGTATCGGCGCAACTTTCTCGGGCTCCGGAATTCGTAATATGATAGTTGCCCGCTTTGCCCCTTTTTGTTTCATAGTTCTTGACTTCCAGAGAAAGATGAGACGCTTCCAGTGGTTTTTCAACCTATATTTTTCCTTGTTCCCTTTATATTTCGCATCTTATATTTATCATGTTATTTCCCCTTTTAATTCATTCATGTTTTCCACATTTTTGTCACATATCCCTCTTATTTTCCGTATTTATTCCTCATTTATTCCTTGCAAACTAATAATTTTCCCTCCTCATAATCTCCTCGTAATTCTTATCATTTTTCCGGTCATAATCCATGCATATACCTCATACTTTTCTGCTACGATTCCCCTCATAGTCCTCACACTCTTTCCTTTAGTTCCCTTCGTATTTCTCACCCACTGTTCTCCCCCATATTACCCCTCATATTTCTCATACTTTTCCCCTTTCCCACTCCGCCCACATATCTCATACTCTCTCGCTCCTTCGACCCACGAAAATTCCTCTCTCTCCCCCGGGCGCTCTCCTCTTTCTTCCAATTCCCACTTATCCACCTTCTTTGCCTAATGCTATTATTCCCCATCCACCCTCCTTCCCTCAGTCTTAATATTTACCTTATGAGTAATGGTGGACTCCTCCTCCTCTTTCTCCTTACCCTCCTCCTCCTCCTCCTTCCCAGGAGGCCCAGTGAATAAAGAGGCTTTCTCATTCTCCTCCGAAATGATCTCCCGTGTTCCTCAAGAAACGCGGAGGCTTGGGGGTTTACGGCTCCACAGATTTACTTATTCAATTTTCTCTATATCCTCCTCCTCAGGGCTGGGCGAACATTTATTGCTCGTGCAAGGGATCTTTATTGACTGGCATTTTGATGCAGTGGTTAAGGCGTCCGTGGATAACAGTGTCTGATAATTTGGGGATGTAGATCATCCCCGCCCCCCTCTTTTTTTTTAGTATTTTGATGCAGTCGTTTTATTTTTTTTTTTTTTTTTCTGGTAGGGTTTTTGTTTTTGCTGGTATCAGTTTTTGATGGTTTATGACTTGTAAGATGATTCATACAACAGTTATAATTAAAGGAAATAACTTCATAATGAATCCGATAGTAAGGGAGATAAAATAAAGTTTACTCATTCTCTTTTTTTGAACAGCATTACTTATTTTAGCATCCGAGTCTTTAACATGAAACAAAGCTCCTTTATTTCAGATAGATAGACAAAATTTTAAGGAGAGAGAGAGAGAGAGAGAGAGAGAGAGAGAGAGAGAGAGAGAGAGACTTTTTAAACTTTCATGGCACAGAGAAAACCTGAAGACAGGTTAGAGAGAGAGAGAGAGAGAGAGAGAGAGAGAGAGAGAGAGAGAGAGAGAGAGAGAGAGAGAGAGAGAGAGAGAGAGGCTTTTTAAACTTTCATGGCACAGAGAAAACCTGAAGACGGGTTAGAGAGAGAGAGAGAGAGAGAGAGAGAGAGAGAGAGAGAGAGAGAGAGAGAGAGAGAGAGAGAGAGAGGCTTTTAAACTTTCATGGCACAGAGAAAACCTGAAGACGGGTTAGAGAGAGAGAGAGAGAGAGAGAGAGAGAGAGAGAGAGAGAGAGAGAGAGAGAGAGGAGGGGCTTTTTTAACTTTCATGGCACAGAGAAACCTGAAGACGGGTTAGAGAGAGAGAGAGAGAGAGAAGGGGGGGATAATACCCGCTTTTAAAGGCAACCGCCGACCCAGGTTCGTTCAAGCAAAGTGAAAATGTATGTTTCGTTAACGGGCGTAATGTGGAAAAGCAAAACGGTGTAAATAATAATAGAAGGCTAAAATACGGAGGGAGACACGAAAACCAAACAGCAAGTCTAGTAAGCATATTTTTAAAAATATCTTCAAGAAAATACATCTACGAAGGAGGATTTTGAATACTGTGTCTCTTAAGACACTCGCATAAAGACCAGCTGACAAATTCTCTCGGTTCCTTCGACTGTCTAAAGAGAGAAGAGAGTTAGGCCATCTGCCCCATCCCAAAACGTAATGCTCAAAAATTTGCAACAAGCCTTCGGAGTCTGATGTGAGCAGAAATTGGTAGGAAAGAGATCAAGTAAGTGACATTTTCTGTAGCTATACGGGAGAAAATAATTGCATATATATTCTTTACTCATAGCTACAACTAAATTGCAGTCCTTATACAACTGTAATTAATCTTTCATGCTTCCCTTCGTGGAACAGAAAAAATATTTCCAAGTGATTAGTGGTTATTAATTTGGATTCGTATATTTGCACAACCGGTGGAGACTTCTTATACACCCGTTGTTGCATCAATTGATATTAATCGCGTGTCAAACAACTTGGATTAGTTTCTTATACATATTAACTTCTATGGATGAGTATGTGTACTTACAATCACAAGTTTGCATTTTTTTATATGCCTGTATGCACGTACTTATAAGTACTGATATCTACGTGTGTTTAGGACAAAGGTTTCTTGATTAAAACATTCGCTCGTAAATGTTCCCGTAAGCGTTAATCGACAAAAGATAGTTTTATCAATTTACATATGCATTTATAAGCAAGCGCATTAGTTAAAATAAATACATACGAATCATTATTAAAAAAAAAAAAAGCCAAAGTTTTGTTTTCTATTGTTCGGGACGCGTTCACCAAGCCAGTGAAACTTTAATGATAAAAAGCCGTTTATAAATGCAATGCATTTAACCCCCTTCCGCTCAGGTGCTCTTTAGAGCTGAAATAATTACCGTTGTGTTTGTTTCCTGCTTGTTATGAAAATCAAGAAACTGCGGAAGCGTTCCCGGGTGAAAATCAGGGGCAGGATGAAAATTTGATCGTGCTTTTGAAGAGGGATGAAATGTTTTTGAGAATAATAACACCAGGTTCGTCAGAATTATGAGGAATATTTCCTATGATCTCCTTTTTGACCTTATACAAATACACAAGGGTTATTATAAAAATTAGTTATGATTTGTTCTTCGGATCTTAACAAACGTATACATATATATATGTATGTATATATATATGTATGTATATGTATATGTGTATATATATATATCTATTATATAGATTTAGATATGATATATTTATATGTATAAATACAAACATATATACATATATATGTATGTATAATATATATACATACATGTATATCTATATCTGTATATATATATATATATATATATATATATATATATATATATATATATATATACACACACTTATTTATTGCATCGTACTTCAGCAGAGTCAATCACCTTTGAGAATATAATATCTTGTGTGTCTTTTAAGACGACTGCTCGTACCAAGAGGAGGATTAGCTCCAGATAAAAGGGAACTACAAGGGAAAGTGGATTTCCTTTCACGCACTTCCCCTGGATTATTAAAGTTGATGGCTCGATTTTTTTATATGTAATAAGGAATTTATTTTTCTCTTGGGATAGCCATTTTACCAATATAATAAAGAAATAAATGAATATGTACATTGTATAGATATATATACACACATACTGTATATATGTGTATATAAATGTATATTTATATATATACGTATAAACACATTCATACATACGTACATACATACGTACATTATACATATAATGTGTGTATCAATGATGGATGCATTTTCATAATGATGTCAAAGTCATCCCAGAAATCTGCCCAAATTTCTAATAAAGGACAAAAATCGAGAATGCAACAAAATAACTTACTTTCTTGAATCACTTAGTCCTAACTGGCTATTGCGAAAACATATTGTGGAGACTGGTGAAAGTTAGAGAGTTTTTGTAAACCGAGAATGTTGAAATCAGATGCTGCCGAGCGTAAGGCTGTGATGGCAAGTTGATGGATGTTAGTATGGATGACAGTATAATTCAACGTGAGTGATTCGCACATTCAAATGAGCATCAGCATTACATAATTCGGTGAACTGGTTGAGAGGTGAATACGGAGACCGTGAACGCTAAAGGAGGCGTTGAACAAAGAGCTAAATTTACCTTAGAAAATGAGGCTGTTAGAAATAACATAATGATTAAAATGTAGGAATTAGAAAGCCCTGGGTTTAACGGGCTACAGGATGAGTAAAAATGAAATGGTTTAGTATCCGAGGAGTGTAGGGAATAGGTTCTATTCTGGTAGGGAAGACTGAGTATAAGTGATAAGTGAAGGGTGGAGGCGTCAACTTTCTTCCAGATGTTTCCAGAAATGTAATATAATAAAAATTTTCATTTTGTAACGTATGCAACGCCTGGAGGACAATCCTGGGTCTTCATTACAAATCTAGATTACTCGCAATTCAGTATTTTCTAGACTGTCAGATTATAATGTAGTCATCATAAAATGCTCATCATTGCTGGAAATATATTTTTAATTTGGATGAGGATATCGATATAAAACATCCAATAATTATTACCAATAAAACCTCCACGACGGAAACAGACACACAAATCGCTGCATAAAAGCAACACGCACTTCCGGACCGGAAGCAACAAAGCAATAAGAGAACGGGCGAGAAAAGAAAAAAGAAAAAGGGTATTTACGAGAGAAGCTGCTTAACTCGATATGCAATAAGAAACAACTTCACGCCACAGAGGAAAGTTTTACCACTCGAATAATGCCGGCCACAAACCACTTGTCGAATGGAGGAACTTTTGCCTCTCTCTCCCTGCCTGACTTTGAGCCTGAATACATTAAAGAATACCGGGGCCTCGGGAAGTGTAAATGGGGGTGGGGTTGCGTTTTAGAATACGTGAGAAGTGTGGTGGTCCTTGTTTCCAGGTAGTTAGGACACAGAGAGAGGTCCCTGCATTATTGAACAATGTGTTGGTCAGGACACGTGCCCAATTGACTTTTTGAGATGCAAAGAGTTTTTCGCTTTGGTATATATATGTATATATATATATATATATATATATATATATATATATATATATATATATATATATATATATACATATATGTGTGTGTGTATACATATATGTACATATATACATACACATGTATTTATATATATATACATATATTGTGTGTGCGTGTATATGTAACATGTATATATATATATGTATATATGTATATTGTGTGTGTATGTATATATATACATATTTATATAATATGTGTAAAGAGAAACAGACAGAAATTATTGAAAATTTCAATGAGCTATCCATCAAGATGGTGTAACTTGAAACGATACAATCTTTTTAATAGAAGAGAGAGAGAGAGAGAGCCACCATTGTAATAGTCCCTCGACCAAATAAAAAGGCCATATTACTTTGTTGTCTAAACAAGATTCCATAATGAGCAGTCAACTATTTATGAGATACTTTGATTAGAAAAAATATGCGCACGTTGTATAGGAGACTAGACATACTGCATATTGAATTCGGTGCATCATACTGCTTCAATTCAGTATATCACACTGAGTTTTGGCCCATCTTACATCATCAACGTAAAGCATTTTTAAAGTTTCGGAGCGCAAGTATGGATGGATGAGCAATTAAAACTAAAAATGTCTGTGTATGAAAACAAACGTAGTGTTGGTATATATGTGGATATCCATACACACATATAAACGTGAAGAAATGAGAGAGAGAGAGAGAGAAAGAGAAAGGAGAGAGAGATGTACCTCGTCTATTAATTACGGCATCGCATCAAAGAGTAATGACATATGGGGGTACTAAATGTAAACAGACAAATATTTTAGAGAGTGCTTCATGCTCTAATAAGGAAAATGAAATGATACAATAACGTGTTTGCATAAGTTATAGTTATGTGCAGAAATCAAATAGTCGCATGGGACCCAACAATACTGAATTATGCTTATCTAGAGATGGAAGTATAAACGGAAAAAATCTTTCGTTTAAGTATATTCCTGATTTTGTCTAAATTCTTCACCTTTAAGAGGGAAATGGCAACAACTCTTCAACTACCTTTCATCACTATAGTATCTAATCTTTCTCGCTGAACAAAGCGCCAGTATTCAATTTGAAGTCGTCATATTTTTAGTAGTGGTTTCCATTCGTTGATACTAATAGCTAGCTACTAAGTTTAATGAACTTTAGCGCTGAGTTTAATAAAGCAGCTCTAGAAACAGAGAGAAAGAGAGAGAGAGAGAGAGAGAGAGAGAGAGAGAGAGAGAGAGAGAGAGAGAGAGAGAGAGAGAGAGAGTAACAAAAGCATTGCATCTCTTAAAAATAAAAAACAAGAATGTTGCTGAAACTCTACCATCCATTGGTACCCCTGTCTTTCTGAATTCGTTACGGAAAACTATATCAACGCAATAATTATACATTGCACATTTTTTCTTATTTATTTTTAAAGGTAAACACCTCCTAACTCTTTTTTTTTTTCCTGACCTTTCGGGGAAAAGAAACACGTTTTATGTTTACAAACAAAATTGGTGCGCAAAGTTAGAGAACAAAAAACATGAAAAACAGGACAGTGATGAATTGATAGCGTGTTTAGGACATATTTTGTAGAAATAGAAAAAAGATTCATTTGTCATACCAGCCACTTCTGCTCTCTCTCTCTCTCTCTCTCTCTCTCTCTCTCTCTCTCTCTCTCTCTCTCTCTCTCTCTCTCTCTGAAATTATATATATATATATATATATATATATATATATATATATATATATATATATATATATATATATATATATATATATATATATATAAAATAATATATACATATATATTATTTATATACATATATACATACAGTATACATGTGTGTGTGTGTGATTTTGCAAATTTCGATCAATGACAAGCATGTTTTCATAATCATCACCACCATCATCATACGTGTAAGCGTATAAAAACTATCATAACATCCATTTTCCCCATAGGATAAAGCCAAGGCATTAGTGATGAGCTCGTAAATATTTATTTTTCAACATCGTAAGTGAAAAGGACCTTGTCAGTGTCACAGGGGCAACTTCGCTAAGTGGTAGGCCACAGGTTTTTTTTTTTTATTTTTTTTAATCACGTTAGCCTTATGCGATGTATCTTGAAAGTTTAAAGAAAAGTGGATTTTTTTCAACAAAATGTTCATGTCTCGCCCTTAACACGTAAAGGGGTCTTCAATTGGTAATTTAAATTTCCGTAATGCGTATTATCGATTGACAGCAGTGTATGCTCTTCCAAATATATATGGAGTTAATGATCATCTCCTTAAAATATATAGTGAGTAAATGATCATCTCCCTGAAGTATATGCTGAGTTAATGATCTTCTCCTTAAACGTTTTGATCATTTTAAACTATCCGAAATCAACCTCAACCTCAAAAATAGTCCACACCATATCTATCTATCTATCTATATATGTATATATATATACATATATATATATATATATCACACATTACCACAGGTGAAAAATAAGAAACGGGGTGTAGGACCTACACCCCGTTTCTTATTTTTCACCTGTGGTAATGTGTGATAAATGAATCACGTACAAAAGTGATAAGAATCATATATATATATATATATATATATATATATATATATATATATATATATATATATATATATATATATATATATATATATATATTATAATTACTTGTGTTCCGTTCTCAGCTAGCAATCTGCTGGCCGCTAGTTCGAATCTCCGACCGGCCAACGAAGAATAAGGGGAATTTATTTCTGGTGACAGATATTCATTTCTCGCTATAATGTGGTTCGGATTCCACAATAAGCTGTAGGTCCCGTTGCTACGTGAAATAAATCTAATGCTTCGGGCCAGCCCTAGGAGAGCTGTTAATCAGCTCAGTGGTCTGGTTAAACTAAGGTATACTTAACTTTGTGTTACCCAATTTTTCTTCACTACCCCAACGTTAGCGTCCTTTTTTTAACAACTCTTTAGGAGCGCTTATAAAGTCTTAACAACTCTTTAAGGAACGCTTATAAAGTCTCATATTTGCCGAACTTTTGGTATTCAGTCTTTCCCAAAAAAATTTCGGTGCTTGGAAATTTTCTGTAAATTACCACTGTCGGGCTGTAGTTGCCAAATGTCATCACCGAGTCTGCTAAGGCTGTACGTGAGCCCCACTGAGTCTTTTTACCTATAAATGACTCTCAGATCGAAATGAAAATCTTACTTATTACTTTTGATAACTATGTAGTTATCTCCTTTGACGATTTATTTGTGGTGATGGATAATTCTTCGAAAATCAAAGCCACTGCTCATCAAAATGTTTAGCACGAGACTCTTTAAAAAAAATTCTTTTTAGTGTTCAGTCTTTCCAGAACCATATAGTACCGATCTTTTGTGATTACGAATAGTTCAAGGGTATGATTTTTGATGTAGAACGTGTCTCTGCTACATTTAACCCCCATCCCAAAATGGCCGCATCATGTAACCTTTAACTCGCATAACCTTAACTCCAAAATGGCCACTTCACATACCCGGTGAGTCACATAGCCTCCACTCTTAAATGGCCACGTCACATAACCCATAATCCCATAGCCTCAGCTTCAAAATGGCCTCATCACGTAGCCTATAACCCACATAGCTTCGACCCCAGAATGGCCACACTTTGTGCCCTATAACCCACACAGCCTTCACTCTAAAATGACCGCATCGTATAACCTTTAACCAACTTAGTTTTCACCCCAAAATGGCCGTATCGTGTAACTTATAACTCACATACAGTAGTCTCCAACCTAAAATGGCGACATTTGTAACTTATAATCCACACAGCCTCCAGCCTAAAATGGCCACACTTTGTAACCTATAACCCACTTAGCCTTTACAACAGAAGAGTCCTTCACTCTGGTGATTTTGTTCCACAGCATCCGAATGGTCTCGACTGTCATTGGCTTGGTTCGCTCAAGAAGAAACTTTTTTGAGAGACTTCGGACACAAGCGAGTCATTACCCTGATTGCTCTATAATTCTCGCAATTAGTTCTGATCTTCTTTTGTTTGTGGGGAGCCCAGGCTTCGGGCTACCTTCGCCCATTGACGCTAATCGAAGTAAGGAGGAGCATCTTGGGATTTTGTCTTCGTTGTTTCCCGGTCGAGAGAAGAGGTTAACGAAGTATTTGTTTCGAGGTGTTAAGATTGGCTCCGTTTGCTTGTTTATTTGTTTTTATTATTACTGTTATTAAAATTATTAGTGGTGCTACTGTTGTTACCGCGGGTGTGATTATTGCAGTGAACTCATTTTAATAATAATAATAATAATAATAATAATAATAATAATGCTGATTATTATTATTATTATTATTATTATTATTATTATATTATTATTATTATTATCCGATTTTCATGTCTTTTTTAAATTCACAAAAACTTACTTCTCTTCTACATGTTTGTTAAGCATTTAACTTGACATTTTCTGGAAGCCCTTTTCATTATAAAAAAAAAAAACCGTACTGTAGTCTATCCCCGTAGCCGCTGTTGCTAACAGCTGTTACACCATTTTACTCTGGCCCTATTTATCTTCATTTTTATCACACTTGCATTTATGAAAGCGTTAGACGCAGTTCGAATCATTGTGTTTATACTGTATCATTTATATATTTCGTTTTTGTAATGTTCAATCATTTATAAATACTCTTTGCTATTATATACGTAAAGAAAATTCAGTAATAGTAGAAAGCTTTTCTGTGCATCCTTCAGTATACAACTTACAAGTATATTCATCAAAACAGCTTATTATTTAATGTTTTAGAATTACCTGTATTTCTTTTCCCGAATGTTTGAAAAATAAAAATAGAAAAAATATTCATCAAAACAGACTTTTTCTTAATGCGGTAAAAATTGTCTGCACTTCCTTTTCCGAATGTTTGAAAAATAAAAATAAAAATTAAAAAACATACAAAAGACACGGGAAAGTTCTGCCGGATTGTTATGTAGGAATCCAAAAAGCGCTTTGGACTCACGCTGAGAGATCCTTGTCTTGCAGAATTCTCCAGTGGAAAATGGTTTTAGCATTTCATCGAAAAGAAAGGAGAGGCCCAATCTGCAATTCAGAGAGAGAGAGAGAGAGAGAGAGAGAGAGAGAGAGAGAGAGAGAGAGAGAGAGAGAGAGGGAGGAAATTGAAGGACGGGGGGTAGGGCGCAGGAGAAAAGCCACATTGAAAGCATGAGTTTTAGTTGCTCCAATAAGCGCATGAGAATTATTTAGTATGAAACGTCACCATATGAAACAGTACAGCTCCAATCGGCGAAGAAGCGCTTAGCTAGTAATTAGGATCGATTTTTTATTATTATTAAAGCACAGTTACCTCAAGTCTACATTGTAACGACATTGGCCATCAAATATCTAAACTTTACGGAGGCAACTTGAACAAGATTCAGTTTCCCTTCCCTAGCATTTCATGTCATAAGGTGTTTACATCATTAAAATCGAAAAATAAAGAAAGGAATCTTTCTCTAGAATTATAACATGAAGAGTCCGCGCTTTGTACTACTTCGTGCGTGAAAAAATGTTTACTTTGGTGCCTTTATAACAACGTGTGCATCTATATATGTATAAGTTTAAAATATACGTGTAAGTTTAAATATAATTATATGGCAGCAGGTACTTGCATTTATGTGCACTTTCCTCCGTTTCCACGAATAAGGAGGAAAAAAATGAACGGCATTTTTCCCTCCCAGATCTGCGGAAAAGTAAACAGCGAGTTTGGGATTCTCCTCATTGTGAGTCATAAAAACAAAAATATTGGGAGATCCGGATAAGATTAGACGACAGAAATGGTTTCTGGGCTTAGCTCCGGTTTTACCTGAAAGATATGACACTCGTATTCACAGAAGAAAAGTTCACTCCGCTTCAAATGCATTAAGCAGTGAATGAAAGGAAAATTACGAGAGTCGTGCCTTATAACTTTAAGAATGAATTAAGTGATGCACCGAAAAAGCGTAGTGATGTTCAGAAAAGATTTTAATCACAGGGCTTCGACTGAATTGAACAGTTACGAGAGGATGCGAATTGCAGGAGTTATACTTCACTTTACGAAAACGTAGAGCGCTGAATTTAGAGTTACAACCATCTGTAACCTAATAACGAGGAGGCAACAAAACAACAACAGAACTTTGTGTTTATATAGGGCAGTGGTTCTCAACCTGGGGGGCGTCAGCAATTTCCAGGGGAGGCGCGAGCCCTAGGGAAGAATTAAAAATTCTCTAATTATTATCGTTATTCTCTTAACAAGAGTGACGAACTAATGTTCAGAATTTTATGAAAAAATGCTGAAGTATCTCCATATAAAGTTAGTTTCCTACAGTCTGCTACTCTAGTTAGACTCGTTGGGCTTACCCTGTTTTGTAATTATTTACCTCCCTCCCTATCCCTCGGAACCCCTTCTCTTTCTTTTTTTTTTTTTTTTTTTTGCATTTTCCTTTAAATCTAGTGGGGAATCTTGCTCATACATGCAAGGGGAGGGGGAGAGGGCGTGGTGATATAAAGGCACGAAAAGGCTTTCAAGATCATTTTGACCCCAAGAGAGAGGAATAAAAGAAAGTAATTTTGATGCAACTTTCTTATTAACACCTTACAATTTCCCTTTTTATTTTACTTCTTGCCTTTGATCATTCGATTCTTATTCTACTTTTATTATTAGCTATAAGTTTCTGTGACCTTCTCAGCTTGCAAAATTTATGAAATGATAAAAAGCAATACCATTCTCTACTGGGTGAGAACAAGTATTTTTTGTTGCTTGCTATTTTTCTATATTTCATTTGTCTGTCTGTCTGTTAAGCAATAATTTCAATAGGTTATCATTACTGGAAATGGCTAATGAAGGAGAGCTATCATTATCATCTCAGAGGCGTTAATTATGCTAAATTCGTCTGACACCTCTTCGATTCAATTATCATCCATCATAAGCGTAATCGCTGGAGGTAAGAAGCGCAAGGCAGTCGTTACGTCCGATTATCATTATATATTTAAAAATTATAATTTCAAAAACATATTCACATATTAATGGTAAACATTTAAAAAATAATATTCAGGTTGGTGCCAAAGGATGTTGTATTCGTACGTAAGTATTTCCAGATCTTGCAAGTTGCCAAAATTGAGGGCAGTACGCCTTTTATGTATAAGCGCACACACGCACACATATACATACATACATACATATATACGTATGTGTTTTATGTGTGTGCGTGTAAAAAAATATATATATATATATATATATATATATATATATATATATATATATATGTGTGTGTGTGTGTGTGTGTGTAAATATATATATATATATATATATATATATATATATATATATATGTATGTATATATATACATATATACAGTATATATGTATGTGTGTGTATGTCTGTGTATATATATATATATATATATATATATATATATATATATATATATATATATACACATACATACATACACACCACGCGATTCGATTTACCACTAATAGCTTTTTGGACTTCACCATTCGAAATGCTATCCATCTCATCATACTGCATCTGAGATAAATGAGGAGGTCATGGGTTCCATAATGACACGCAGCAGCAGCTTCCAAATGAGGGAGGCAAAGGACCCCAAATGGCAGACTGGCGGCCATATTGAAAGATCAAAGTATTTCCACGGGGTCTGGGAATTTCGTTCTGGACCCAATCTCTGTTTCTGAGTGATTGGCGGATTTGGGCAGCTGTTCATTCGTTTCGTTTCTTCATAGCTGATTTGCTTATTGCTTTGTTTATTTCTACATGCGAAAAATGTTTTGCTCATTCAATAGTGTACTTATTTCCTAAATGCGGATAACTTTTGTTCATTCAATATTGTATCAATTTCCCAGATGCGAAAAACTTTTGTTCATTCGATAGTGTATTTATTTCCACGATGCGAATAACTTTTGTTCATTCAATATTTATTTCCTATAAGTGTATAACTTTTGTTCATTCAATAGTGTATTTATTTCCTTGACGCGAATAGCTTTTGTTCATTCGACAGTGTATTTATTCCCTACATGCGAATAACTTTTGTTCATTCGATAGTGTATTTATTTCCTAGATGCGAATAACTTTTGTTTATTCAATATTTATTTCCCATATGTGGATAACTTTTGTTCACTCGATAGTGTATTTATTCCCTACATGTGAATAACTTATGTTCATTCAATATTTATTTCCTATATGCGAATGACATTTGTTCATTCAGTATAGTATTTATTTCTTATATGCTGATAACTATTTTTCATTCACAGTGTACTCGTATTTATTTACTGAATGCGAATAATCTTTTGTTTATTGGGTTATTCATTTCCCTTATATGAATGAGAATGACTAAACCTAAGCAGATAATAATTGATATTTTGTGGTATTCTTATTCCATTGCTTTTCGCTTTTGTGTTTATCATTAAAATAATAAAACAGCAAAACATTACAACAAGACAAACAACAATAAGTGTTAAGCAATACTTTGTTATGATTTTTTAGTAAATAATATAGATAGCAAATACATCTAAAAGCATTACAGGTCGGCTCAAGACAAGATACCACATTATGTTCGTTTCTTGTTATTATTATTAAAAATAAAAGAATAAATTATGCTGGTAGACTACTGTTGAACATTATTTTCAAACTGAATAACCAAACTGACTTTAAAATTTACTTCAAATCCACTTTCTATTGAACTACGTTTTCTATAGAATATTCTATAGTTAGGTATTTATAAAGAGTCATTATAATCTTAACATTTCTCATTATCTTAGGCATTATCATTATCTACTCAGAATATTTTTTTTTTTTCTTTTGCCATTGTCAACATCGAAAGCAGGTCAAGCATTTTATATTTCGAGCTGAAAACTCACTACAAAACGTTTATGAATTTAACGGTTTTATAGCTCCGCTTTTTCTCCCCCCCCCCCCCTCTGTTATATTTTTTCCTTTCTGCGTATTCAAAAATACATTTTAAAGCCTGTAACAAGAGAACGGTGTTTTTGTTTCTCAGTTTCTTTGAAGTATTGGACAAAATTGGATTATTTTTTTCCCCTGAAGTGGAAAGTTTGTTCATGTTCCTACCCAGAATTTCCCCTTCCAGTTTCTTTCTCCTTTCTCGTTTTTCTCAGTTTTGTGTTTTCTCTCTGTCCCTTTTTATTGCGTGTGATTTATCGTTCTTTTGCCCTTTTAGCCCTGAAGAGCTCAGCACCCCTTTTTTTAATTGTTACCGATAAAAATTCGTCATTCGCAATTGTCTCTTTGTCTATCCCTTTTCGCATATTTCTTTTTTATCTGCTTCAGAAAACTCATATATCTTGTTAGGAATGGCGTCCGTTTTTTTTTTATATCAGTTTGTCTTTTTCTTCTGTTGTTGTAATGGATCTTTTTCATGTCTTCTCATCCATTCCTTCTTCCTCCTCCTCTTCCTTTTCTTTTTTTTTCCTTTCTTGTTGAAGGATATTCAATCGACCAATCACCTCTAATCTATCAATTTGTCATTCTCTGATATCCTCATTTCTCTTTGACCACATTTCCCCTACTCTCCTACTTCTCCCTTTCCATCTTCTTAAACTTCTTCGTCTGCTTCTTCATCCTCTCACAAGATCCGTTGTTCAAAAATGCGCATTACGTACAAAAAAAAAAAAAAAAAACTAACGCGCCTGCTTCAGTAGTATTGGAAATGGCTGTATTATAGGTTGGGAATCAAACTCCACTCTTTGAGATTTAAATATTTCCAGGGAAATCCAGCTCTATCGCTCAAGACTCTGGCGTAGCCCCGGAGGCGTCCATGGACCCTCCTTGCCTTTTCTATGAACGAAAACTAGAGATAGAGATGGAGGGAATTGGGACGGGGGGAGGGGGGCACAGGGAAGGGGGAGATAGATAAACAGAGAGTAGATAGATAGTACCTAAGGCTGCATGCTCCCTGTCTTTTCAATGAACGAAAACGAGAGAGAGAGAGAGAGAGAGAGAGAGAGAGAGAGAGAGAGAGAGAGAGGAGAACAGACAGACAGACAAACAGAGGTTAAATCACGCAAGATTAAACAACATGTTTATCATTACAAAATGAGTCATCATCTTTCTACATATAGGGAAGCTAAAGGAAACTAAACCCAGCAGACACACTTCAATTGCTTGAAACAAAAAGAGGCAACAAGAGAGACTTTCGACATCGAACGAAACCCTCTGAAAAATTGGTTCTTCCATCTTGACCCTGAGGCTCCTGTTTTCAATCCAGTCGTTTAATTTCGAGCAATATTCAGTTCTAATAGTTCTTTCTGGCTCTGGAGAACCCACGTTGCAGCCTTTGATCTTACGAATCTTTTTTCCTAAATGACGGATTCTGTGAGAAACATGGGACTAAAAAAAATATGACTACGGGCCTTTGTTTATTTTTAAAGATGAAAACAACGGCGAAAAAGCTCGACACTGTAAGATGGGTATGCGAAGGACAAACGGGCATTGTGTGGTGAGAAAACAAGAGGGCTTGAGAGTAAAAATAAAGAGAGAGAGGAAAGCTAGCCAAAAGGAAAATGGAAATAAGAAAGGGGGTATGCGAGGGGAAACAAAAATAGAGGTCTTTCGTAAATGAATGAAAACCAAGGACATAAAAACAGGAAAGTTCTAGGAACTTTCAGAAAACGGTGACATGATGTAAATGAGAACAAAAGTAGCAGGAGAAGGAAATAAAATTAATGTTAAAAAGAAACAAAATTAAAGCTATAGAAGTAAAGCTCTCAGAATAAAATTCATGATAAAAAAATCTTAAAGCTATAATAAAGAAAAGAAAGAAAACTTTCTCAGAATAAAACTATAAAAAAGAAAATAAAGAAAGCTGTCTTAAAATAAAATTCATGCTAATAAACAAACTTAAAGCTATACAAAAAAATTAAGAAAACTTAAAGCTATACAAAAAAATAAAGAAAGCTCTCTCGGAATGAAATTCATGTTAATAACAAACTAAACAAACTGAATAAAATTCATGCTAAAAAAACACACTTAAAGCTGTACAAAAAATAAAGAATGCTCTCTCTCTCTGCATCCAGAAAACTCAAAACATCAAGATGGCAGGTGATTTTCCCTCGTTGATCTGTTTTGCTGTGAAAACTCCCTCACCTTGCGAGGAGGCTCCACAGGTATTCAGTTGCCCACACTTCAATCGCAATACAAACATCAATACCTTTCGATCCCCATGAACACGGGATTTGGATAAGCTTACTGCTTACTCTCTCTCTCTCTCTCTCTCTCTCTCTCTCTCTCTCTCTCTCACACACATACACACCACACACACACACATACGCACACAAATATAAAAAACAAGTGTAAATAGGTGAATACTGCTCTCTCTCTCTCTCTCTCTCTCTCTCTCTCTCTCTCTCTCTCTCTCTCTCTCTCTCTCTCTCTCTCTCTCACACATATACACACACATACTTACATACATAAAACTTCGGTAAACAGCCTAAGTACCTCTCTCTCTCTCTCTCTCTCTCTCTCTCTCTCTCGTAGAATTTACTTTTGCAACGTGTGATTATAAAGGGGGTTGTTGTAGTCTATAATCTTTATTTCGCTTTATCTCGTTATATATATATATATATATATATATATATATATATATATATATATACACACACACATATATGTATATATAATCTATATGTGTGTGCGCTCGTGCGCGCGTATAGCGGCTAATATTATGCTGCGCGAAGAATTCATCATGGTTATAATCATTTTTGTTAGTAAAATTGCTGAGGATACAACTATCATTCTGCCATTATCATTATCTGCCAAATGATTGACTTTTACGGTCTCGATAACTTCACTGCTCTTCAGGACATTATTCATCCAAGACTCATTTTCGGAACATGATTTTCATTGCTCAGCAGGTCAGGAAAATCCCATTAATTTTGTTTACCAAAAATAATTTGAGAGCTTACAACTTCCAAACTGAATGATAAAATTTCTGCTTACGATTAAACGGTGTAAATGTTGCGCCACGTATTTATGAAAACAAGCAAACATGGTCGTGTATATTTCTTGTACGTATTTGTAAAATATTTATGTTTGTGAATGTTTGTATTACTGTGAGGATTTATGTCATATCGTCAGAGGGTACAAATTCTTCAATAAGGACAAACTTATCAGCGTCATTTTTTGTTTACAAATGTCGGTCAATCTTCAGTTCGTGTCAAAGACTTTTCAAATTTTGCGGGTAAATATATATATATATATATGTATATATATATATATATATATATATATATATATATATATATATATATATTATATACGTGTGTGTATATATTTATATATATATATATATATATATATATATATATATATATATATATATATATATATATATATATATATATATATATATATTATATACGTGTGTGTATATATTTATATATATATAAATATATATATATATATATATGTATGTATATATACTGAATATTATTTATATATTTTTTTTTATACATACATACATATATGTATGTATGTATGATGTGCACGTACATACTTATATACATATGTATACACATATACGCATATATAAACACATACATATAAATTTATATATGTAACTATTATATGAGCATGTGTGCGTCTTCACTAATATCAAAAACTCGCTACAATGCCGTCGGGTTAAAGAATATTTCTTATCGAGAATCTCCCTGGGTTCCCGCTGCGCTATCCGGGACATTCAGCCAAGTAAACAGAAGTCAAAATATCCCTCATAAATCAGGCTGTGAAGCCATGAATTCGAATCAGGTTGGGACAAGCGTATACGGCTTCCAATTCAGGTACCACCAACCGCCTTTACATTCCCATAACAACAGACAGAATGTATCGGCGCTATTCCGATGTCTTTCCTGTTCGCCCTTTCATTAGATTTTAATGGAAAATGAGAGATTTCAGGATGGAAGATACCGAGAGAGAGAGAGAGAGAGAGAGAGAGAGAGAGAGAGAGAGAGAGAGAGAGAGAGAGAGAGAGAGAAATAAAAACTACAAATTTGCATACAAAACTCACAAAATATGTTTCGTGTTTTTTTCAGTCCTTCCTGCTCTGCATTCCGAGAATATCCTGTGTGGTAGAAGAGAGAGAGAGAGAGAGAGAGAGAGAGAGAGAGAGAGAGAGAGAGAGAGAGATAAAAACTACAAATTTGTATACAAAACTCACAAAATATGTTTCGTGTTATTTTTCATTCCTTCCTGTTCTGCCTTCCGAGAATATCCTGTGTGGTAGAAGAGAGAGAGAGAGAGAGAGAGAGAGAGAGAGAGAGAGAGAGAGAGAGAGAGAGAGAGAGACTATAAATTTGCATACAAAACTCACAAAATATGTTTCGTGTTTTTTTATTCCTTCCTGTTCACCCTTCCGAGAATATCCTGTGTGGTAGAATAAAGAGAGAGAGAGAGAGAGAGAGAGAGAGAGAGAGAGAGAGAGAGAGAGAGAGAGAGAGAGAGAGAGAGAGAGAGAGATAAAAACTGCAAATTTGCATACAAAACTCACAAACTATATTTCGTGTTATTTTTCATTCCTTCCTGTTCTGCCTTCCGAGAATACCCTGTGTGGTAGAAGAGAGAGAGAGAGAGAGAGAGAG
Source organism: Macrobrachium rosenbergii (assembly GCF_040412425.1). Classification (NCBI taxonomy): domain Eukaryota; kingdom Metazoa; phylum Arthropoda; class Malacostraca; order Decapoda; family Palaemonidae; genus Macrobrachium; species Macrobrachium rosenbergii. The sequence goes on from NC_089758.1 coordinate 26,849,976, forward strand.
AGAGAGAGAGAGAGAGAGAGAGAGAGAGAGAGAGAGAACATGAAAAATGGAAACCATAAATTTGCATAAAATCGTCCCAAAACATCTCTTATTTTTCTCCCCTTCCTGACGTCCCCTCAGAATATCATAAAGCATATCGGGAGAACCCAGACTGAAAGATAAATAAACAGATCAAAGATAGACGTATAGAAATAGAAAGAAACAGATCAAAGATAGACGTATAGAAATAGAAAGAGAGAGAGAGAAAAAAAGGAAACTACAAATTCACCCTTGCGGAAAACATCCCCGTAGAAGAGGAAATGAAACCTTACCCTTCAAAGGAGGAAATGTCTGTGTCTAGAAGACACTTGTCATTTCATACCGGAAATGACAACAGCGAAGGAGATCTTTTTCCCTAAGATGCATTGCAAAGGACACGTATGGAATCTGTTTACGTCGTGAAACGGTGAATAGGCTTCTCGGCATATGTGTGTAAATCATGGTATTCTGGCCCTATGAGTTTTCGTTTTCTTTTTATTTCTATCGATGTTATCATATTTATTCATTTTTTCTTTCCCCCTTTCCTTATATTGAAATCAGATGTTGATTCCTTTATTTATAAGTTTAGGTTTATTGGACGCCGGTTAGCTGAAGTAAAATACGGTTACCTAAACTCGCTAATATACACGGACGTGCCGTACTTACGTAAGCGCCAACAAACATACACAAAAAATGCTTATAACAAGAAAGTTCTTCACCAAAAACATACGCACAAAATAATTCCTTATAACAAGAAAGTTGCCACCTGCTAGAGCAACCCCTACATATGTAATTAATACTCATAAGCTACGAATGGTCTGTTACTCTCCAAATCGGTGCAAAATTAAAAGGATTTGGCATGGACCCTGTTACTGCTCTCACCTAACGGGGCCGGACACTACTGCAGTGGTAAGCGATAAAAGACAGTTACAATATCCTGTTTAATACTTACAATTGACACCGTTCTTTTCCTTAACCTAATTAGACCTCTTAATATCCTGTTTAATACTTACAATTGACACCGTTCTTTTCCTTAACCTAATTAGATCTCTTAATATCCTGTTTAATACTTACAGTTGAGACCATTCTTTTCCTTAACTTAATTAGATTTCATAATATCCTAATTAATACTTACAACTGACACCATTTTTTTCCTTAACCTAATTAGGTTTCATAATATCCTATTTACCACTTAAAATTTACACCAGTCTTTTCCGTAACCCAATTAGATTCGAGTATTACAGAATGTTAATGACAAGAGTAAATAAGATTAAGCTACACCCATACACCAACACAGAGAAGTACACGATATCCCCACAAAATATCACATAACCATATACAGCACAGAAACGATATACAAAGGCACTATATACGACTGACAATAACTCATAACTTATCACAACTGTCAATACCCAAAGCTAAATATAACTGACAGTAACGATAAAATACAAAATGGTTGAAATGCAGTGAATGGGATAATCATAAATCTTACCTGGAAGTTGCTATTTTTAGCTGGTAAATCAAGAGGCATTTTTAACAATAAAAAAATCATGAAAACAATTATTCTCGTTTCGCTTGCCTCTGAAATAAACTTAATATTAACAAAAAAAGGACGAGAGATTAATTTCAGCTCAGCTACGGACACAAGGCTGCCCTCTATTAGCCAGATAGAAATTCTATTTAAAAATAAATACAGCATATATGTACTGTATATATGTGTGTGTGTGCGCACGCGCAAGTGTAGTGCATATATATATATATATATATATATATATATATATATATATATATATATATATATATATATATATATATATATATATATATATATAACATATGCACAAGTTTTGTATGTATGTGTGTTTATAAATACGTCCTTTCTCAACCGACACATGCAGAGAGGGATTGCCAGACCATGCAGAAGTATGTAAAATAAGAAGCGTGCGATGTAATAAAATAGACAAAATATGGAACATCTAGTAGGCAAGTTGTGTATGCTAACACATCTCTAAGCCCTGTGCTGAATCATCATGTAACTTTTGATTCATGTTCTAAATTATTCAGCTCACTGTCGTAATGAGGAATAGTCTGGTCAAAACTATGTATGAAAAGTAAATGAACGTTGATGATATAGGCTGCATTTTCTATCTTGAAAACACTCAAATATTACTGGCTACATTATTATGTTCTCAATGTGGATTATGCTGATAAGAATACGATGCTGTGCAGCGAAAACAAGGAGCTTATTATAACTTCAATTCCCCCCGCGTGGTATCGGAACCCCTTATCGACACCCGATGCTTTATTAAGTCGGAGTATAAGCACTTCATAAACAATCGAACCGTCTGAAATAATAGACGCCAGACTCCGCCTTTCATAAACACCTCGCCTCCTTTATCGCTTCCCCGGAGAAAGAATCGGCAAAGTAAGCACGAAGGGGCAGCGTGAATTTACGATAATAAGATACAAGATTTCTCTTTACACTTTCTAAAAGACGTCCAGGAAGAGCCTAGGTCAGAATTTTCTATTCCCTCCCTCCTCCCCCCTCCCTCCCTCCCCTCCGAAGCGTAAATTTTAATGAGCTGCTATGCTCATCTCCGCCACTTGAGAGTAACGAGACTGTGATGCACACATCCTAACTCTGGCCTTTTGTTGCTACCAGAAGATTTTATCATTATCTTTTATAGCCGTCTTTTTCTTCCCTCATTCTCACTACCTTCTCACTGCAGGTTTACTTCCATCAACATCGTCGTAAGACCGGAGTATCCGGTTGCTGCTAATTTAGGAAAGCGATTTCATTAAACAGTCGTTGACGTCATTCGTAAAAATAAGCGTAAACAGTCGTCGTTTTACCTGGTATAAAGAAGGTCATTAAATGAAGTTTTCATATGTTGCGTCTTATAGGTGAAGTATCAAGTGTCGTAAGCAGAGAATTCTACCGTCCTTTTAATCAAAGGAAGAAAAAAACATGAGGAATTTATAAATATGTGCATGCATTCACAATCACACGTACTTAACACAAACACACTCTAAAAATACGTATGTATCTATCTATATAAATATGTATATGTATATGTATGTATATATATATATATATATATATATATATATATATATATATATATATAAATGTGTGTGTTACACGAATAACGTGTTAAAGTGATTATAATCATGAATATATATATATATATATATATATATATATATATATATATATATATATATATATATATATATATATATATATATATATATATATATATATATATATATATATATATATTTATAATATATATATAAAACGAATAACGTGTTAAAGTGATTATAATCATGAATATATATATATATATATATATATATATATATATATATATATATATATATATATATATATATTTTATACATATATATATAGTATATATATAAAATATATACATATGTGTGTATGTATGTGTATATATATACATGTGTGTATGTATATATATATATATATATATATATATATATATATATATATATATATATATATATATATATATATATATATATATTCATATATATATATATATATATATATATATATATATATATATATATATATATTCACATTTCCCATTACGTAATAAATTATGTAACCTGGTGGCTAAATTGTTAAATGCATTTACTGTGCAATTTCGCCCAGCTCAAAAAGCCTAAATTCTATATACAATAATCCGCAGCAATCTTTGTAGGTTTAACTCACAAATTCAATATGATGGACACACATATATTATCATTAATAATTAATACTTTAATCCAATCGCGGAATTCCCGACCAAAATCCCACCAGATACCTTTGAGGGACCAAATCATACATATTTGTTAATTAGTCAAATAAATAAATGCCACCATATATCTGAATCTGGGTTCGCAGTCTACCAAATTTATTACGGTTTAAAGAGTGAAAGGAAAAAACTGAATGTGGCGAGTAATATGATTTAATATTGGAGATATCAATTAATGATATTTTAAATCAAAATCAGTATAGACTTTTGTTATCATTATTATTATTATTATTATTATTATTATTATTATTATTATTATTATTATTGACGAAGAAATCCACAATGGAGTAGGTGTAAGTATATATTAAAAACATATACTTTTTATATATTTTTATATGTATTTACACCTACACCACTGTGGATTTCTTCATCATTTTGGTGACCCATGCTATTATTATTATTATTATTATTATTATTATTATTATTATTATTATTATTATTATTATTACTGCTTTAGAATTCGCCGTTATTATAAAAGAAACTTTTCATTACGTAATACCTCGCACCAAACGATTTCAATTTTGCATAAACCTACTGGAATTAGCATAAAACTTATCCATCCCTGCTCTTGCGTCACGTCAAGTCATTTTTAATTTTGCCTGCTTCTCTGGTGTATGTGAGCCTGTGCGTGCGTCTGTGTGCCCCGAAAAGAACAAAAAAATCGTTTGTTTGAATAAAGATCTCGTGAATGGCAAATATTTGCAGTTATAGACTGGAAACTAGAGTCAAAAAAATGGTCCGAGTGACTTTGCCAGGCGGAAAAGTTTCGCAGATGCGAGATCAAAAGATTCCTGGGGATGAGGTACCTTTTATGTTTAATCGGCCAGACCAGTTTTAGTTTTTGTTGATACAAGACTTTTAAGGGAAATGGATGGCGAGAGAGAGAGAGAGAGAGAGAGAGAGAGAGAGAGAGAGAGAGAGAGAGAGAGAGAGGAGAGAATGACTGAACAAACTGATGCATGTGAAGGATGCTATAAATAGGTGCCACTAAAGTATACGATCACACATTTTCGTGTACGGATGCATACAAGCGTTCCAGTCCACAAATCTATAATTATAGATGTGTTGTAATGTATTATTATTATTATTATTATTATTATTATTATTATTATTATTATTATTATTATTATTATTATTATTATTATATATGTGTGTATATATAATTATTACATATATATATATATATATATGTGTGTTTATGTATATATATCTATACGTGTATATATACACATATATACACATATAAACGTGTGTTTATATCCCTTTACATCAATTCAGGATCATACCTACATGGAATAAAAACAAATGAGCCAATATTCAAATAAGATACAGGGTACGGAACGTGGAAAGAGTACATATATATATATATATATATATATATATATATATATATATATATATATATATATATATATTTATTTATTTATTTATTTATATCAACCGAATAATGATTAACGTGATGGAGGTGAAGTTCATGCGTCAACTGTTTTGGATATACAATCAGACTTTTTTTCTGTCAAGGAGTAAATGGTATGAATAACTCCTGGTTGGGATTTATTAGTAGAAAATAAAGAATGAGGATAATGAGGAAATATTTTGTATTTTTTCACAGAAAGTGAGTACGTAATAGAGTGAGCTGAAATATAGCCGTGTTTGGTAAAAGTGCAATACTGAGAAGGTATGAACATGTAGAAAGAACGGAAGACGAAAGCTTGATAAAACTAGTCAGTGTTGTAAATGCTCTTACCTGAAGAAGAAGGATACGCTCAATTTACCTCATGACGAGATGGGAACATTTTTCTAGATAAATTGTGTAGGAGAAGGAAATGTTTACCTGTTGATCAGATGTTAGGACACGTTAGCGGTGTTGTTTATATGGAATCGGATGCATCTTGTTGAAGGACCTTAAAAGTGATCGTATAAATCAAAAGCGACGGAATATCGAAGATTATTATCAAACCGTAGTTTTCATCTTTGATTTCTCTGTAAACGAATTAAGCTAAATATCATTACCATAAATAAATCTGGATTTGTAGTTTTAAGACTAACAACCGTGTTGAGGCAACCAAATGGTGCTGAATTTCCTGGTGAATTTATCGCTCAACGAACAAAAATTGGTAGATAATTAGGCCAAAGTTATCTTACTGAGATGACCATACATTCAATTGGTAAGATTACCATAAATTTTTGCCTCACATTTCCATGGAGATGATATCGAAAAACTGGTTTTAAAAAGACGACCAAAATTTGTCGCATCGCGAGAGAGAGAGAGAGAGAGAGAGAGAGAGAGAGAGAGAGAGAGAGAGAGAGAGAGAGAGAGAGAGAGCTATATCTAAGCTTTAAAATGAACTGCTGCGTTCTGACGACTGAACATGATCAGAATTCGGTACAAAGCTTCGTGATTGCATCATAATAAAAGAATATAGATGCATCAGAAACCAGTGTTTACGGATAAAATGAATATGGAGATTAGATTTGAGATTTAGATTCAGCTCAGCCAGCAAGAGTGGTAGAACTCGGTTTTGGCTCACGTATCAAGCAAACGATGGTGCTGGAATGAAACAAAAATAAACAAATAAATAAGTGAACTAGATTGAGAGGCACCTTAAATAATCCTAGATTCCTTTTTCCCTTTTTTCAGTTTTCTGTAAAACTATTGTGCTGGCTTTGTCTGCCCGTCCGCCCTTTTATTGTCCGCACTTTTTTCTGTCTGCACTTTCTCTGTCCGCCCTCAGATCTTAAAAACTACTGAGGCTAGAGGGCTGCAAATTGCTTTGTTGATCATCCACCCTGCAATCATCAAACATACCAAATTGCAGCCCTCTAGCCTCAGTAGTTTTTATTTTATGTAAGGTCAAAATTACCCATAATCGTGCTTCTGGCAACGACATAAGATAACCCACCACCGGGCTGCCGTTAAAATTTCATGGGCCGCGGCCATGAAAGATAAATCTATTTTCGGCTGTACAGAAAACTCGATTGCGCCGAAGAAACTTCGGCGCATTTTTTACCTGATAGAAATCTTTCCTCAAAACATTACGAAATCTTCCTTGAATTTCAAAAGGCTAATTTAAGAAAACAACAACACGCAGAGATGGAACTTTGCATCAGCACCAGCTGTTGGAACAATCCCTTGTCCCCATAACAGATGGAACTAAGGCCTGTTTCATTCCTTCTCTAGAGATAAAGTGCATAAAGTCACAGAAAACGGGAGAATACATAAAAACATACAGATAACGAATTTTCATGAGCCATATAGCACAAGGCTTTAGACGTCAATGTCTTAACGACCGTTATTAGGGCTAACAACTCACGTCAACGCAGATGGGTCTCTGCCAAAAAGACAATTTCTCTGGCATGTTTCCTCGGCTTTCAATTTGCCTGCTCACAATGACTAATGCCTATATAATCGAATTTTCTAGTCAGTGTTCAAACTGACGAAAGACAATATCGTGATTTCGTTGCTATTTAACTGTTATTTTTATGATACTTTTCTTACATGCTGTTGTTAAATGTCCCAGATTTTTTCAGCAGCATTACAAATAAGAAAGGAATATCAAGTTTTATTAATTAATGAATTTTGAGAGATGTACGTTGTAAGTTTTCATGTTCATTAAAATCCGCAAACTACAATACAGAATTATGATTGTTACATGAACCAACATCAAAATTGGGGTTTTCCTCACACAATCAGAAAGGAAAAACAGAAATTTGCCGGCAGCTGATTCTTAACTAAGGTCTTGTATCGTCCCAAGAGAGAAGATAAAAGCTCGTTCAAAGGAGAGAGAGAGAGAGAGAGAGAGAGAGAGAGAGAGAGAGAGAGAGAGAGAGAGAGAGAGAGAGAGAGAGAGAGAGAGATGTAGTGATCACTCTCCCCTTTTCTTGAAATGCGAGAACAATCTCCGCGAGCTCAGATTACTTCTTGAGACCAGGATGGCAGGAATCTTTATGTACCGCGAGTTTCATAGAATAATTCCTGCAATTTGAGTCTAATAACGCCGCGAATCTTAATTTTCTCGTGTTTTCCATAAGTCGTTATTGCATCTATAAAACACCGCAAAACATATACAACGAAAGAGAAAATAAAGCTTCTGAACACTGATGAACTTTAATCGTGTAAATTAGATGTACTCCAAGATTCTCTTTCTCTCTCTCTCTCTCTCTCTCTCTCTCTCTCTCTCTCTCTCTCTCTCTCTCTCTCTCTCTCTCTCTCTCTTTAAAAGGAAATAACGTCCGTCCATTCCCAACGAAATGAAAATAGACGAGCGAGGGACAATATTCATGAGTGTACAAACGTCGAAACTAAATGCTTAGACAAGATTCCCAGGAATGTGATTTGAAGGGGAAAAGGAGGTTGCCATGAACTCAATGGGGTGACCCGCCGAAATCATATTTCCCCGAGGGGAAAAAATCTAGGGGAAACTAACACGAAGACGACGGTGCGTAGGGAACCAACGAGGGAGCGAAAGGGAAATTCCCCTACACATATGGTTAGAAATAGCTCGGTCCGCTCTCCTTTGCAGAATTCATCAGATAAATAAGATTTAAGCAGTTTCCTCCGTCGGGTAGAGAGAACAACGAGGCGTTGTTGTTTTGATGACCAGAAGAGGGGAACTTTCGTAAAGAAGGCTGAGGGAATATTAGTTGTTCGTCCAATGTGAATTACGCGTGTTGACGGGGATGATTGTGTACAGATGTTCAAGTTGTTATGGACTGCTAAACCTAATAAACACGGCAACTGCTGTGAGAACTTACGCCTTTATTTGTTTATTTAGCTTTATATTTTACTCGTTTGTATAATTTAACTCTCTTGCATCTGTGGACCTTCAGTCTTTCAGTCTATATGACCAAATCTTACACGAACATTTCTATCAATTAAAATGAAGTTCTCAGAACTTCATGTAAAGATGAGATGGGTGATTACCTCAGAAAAGCAAGCCAACTAATTAGTTAAATACCTTCATAACGTTCAGTAACCTGTTTTGCTTTTACTTGAGTTTTTATTTAACTTAATTTTACCTCCACCTGTATCTGTAGTTTATATATTTACTAGGAGTCATACTAGCAACGGTAATTGTAATCCAAAAAAAAAAATTTTTTTTGTGTGTGAACAGAACATGTTTTTTGTATGTGAAACGAAATAGAGCACAATTTTTTTTTTTCAGTCTTATAGCTTAGGGAAGTCCAGAATTCTATTTACAGACGTATTTACCTTCTCTTCTTCCTTCCTGATCTTATTTAAAACAGAACCAGCGGCAAGTGGAAGGATATGCAAATTCGATTTGGAATCCGGATTTCTTTTTAGCCTCTCTGTACCTCGCAGATTCGGAAAGATGATTGGGTTTGCTATCAGTGACTGACTGACTGCGCTTGCATAGCATATACGTGTGTGTGTGTGTGTGTGCCTGTGTGTGTTTGTCTAAATGTGTGTATACGCGTGTGTGCATGAATACATATCGTTTCCTAGATGCAACAACCGAAAGCATACTCGTATACTTGGGTTCGATCCTGATGTGAGTCAGAAATTTATTTCTGTTCCACACGTAATTGTGTGTTGATATTTCTATGTGTGTGTGTTTGTGAGTCTCTGTGCCTGTGTGTATAAAAACTAAAAGTATATAACATACATGGTGGGGTGACTTTATTTCATACTTGACAACAAAAACAACTCAAAGACTTAGAGAAATAAATTAATATATCTGGTCGAACTTGACAAAAACATCTCTCAACACATAAAAAGTTTGATATCGGCGAATTAAATCAAACAGGATAACGAACGAATAACACCTTTTTTTTTTTTTTACCTTTTAGAATATAAGAATAGATCACTGCCGACTAAAAGCGAAATATACGCACGCGAACAATTTTCGTTTGTGCCATCCAGAACCGCGCCATTGTTTACCAATAACTCGATATTTTGAGCAGAAGGTCTCATTTACTGAAGAGCCAAGTTCTGCGTCACTTGGTCGTGTTTGTCCAACGTATAATACTTGTGGTTGTTCCTTGTGCAAACGAGGCATGATATATCCAGTTTTTATATTTCTTACCCATCTCTTAACAGCTTTAATTCATTTTTTAGTTTTTGTTTACATGATTGCTCAACGTTATTTGCCATCTAGTACGTTTATAATAATAATAATAATAATAATAATAATAATAATAATAATAATAATAATAATAATAATAATAATAATAAAGAAGAAAAAAGTATTGTATCATAACGCGTCACAAATGTCTGGAATAAAGAAATCTACAGTGTTATAAATTATGTATAACAATAATAGCACTTCTTTCATGCTTATACTTCCTTTTGGTGGTTTATTAATTGACCTAAATATCCATGGAGGCACATTATTGATTAACAGAAATCTTATTTATAAATGACCTGACATCTCTCTCTCTCTCTCTCTCTCTCTCTCTCTCTCTCTCTCTCTCTCTCTCTCTCTCTCTCTCTCTCTCTCTCTCTCTCTCGCCAATCGCCATTATTTACCTGCGAAACCAATGTCCTGTACAAATACCCATACATGTACCATGCGATTCCTAGACATGCATATTATTGATATTAACATACATGTGTATATGACCGAACAACAGTGTTTAAGTTATTCTCTCTTTACGGACAGCATGGAATTAAACAATGCAATATGACCCAAATGTTTTACTTTTATTATATATATATATATATATATATATATATATATATATATGTTGTTGTTGTTGTTGTAATGAAGTCAAAATCTATTCCTTGTGATTTCATTTCCATTATTACATGGATAAAAAAAAAAGAAATAAAAGGTCAAGCGCACGTGTTCAAGCAGAAAAAACAAGGTGAACCAAATCGCGAAAGAAAAATGTTCGACCAGTATAAATCATTTGCCGTGAGATAACCACATCTCCACATTTCCTTTTGCATTTCCTTTCGCCGAAGCTATTTTACGGCGTGGAGAATCGTCTCGGCCACTTTTCCCGACCAGTATTTTGTAGTTTTCCTTCAGGTGGATTTCCCCCACTATTGTTTCCCAAGAATAAATTGCGCTTATCTGTTATGAATTCGCGGTCTTTGTGTTTGTTCTGGATAAAAAAAAAAAATCAGAAAAAAACAATGTCTATTCTTGTGGGAATGATATTTTAGGTCCTCATCTCGGCGTTTAGTTTATCAGCTTCGTGGAAGGTTTGAAAAACGGGTCTGATATTGGATATGTTTCGTGAGTCAGTACAGAATAACATAAGCTTACTCTTCGTTCCATCAACGCTTTGTGATATTCAATTTTCTGCCTCTCACAAAAGTATAAAATCTTTAAAACACCCAGAAATGGTCATTAACAGTGATGGCGCAATCGAGTTTTCTGTACATCTTATAAACAAGGTCACCGAAAATAGGTCTATCTTTTGGGGGTCTCGGTATAATGATGTATGAACCGAGGCCCATGAAACTTAAACCACGGCCCGGTGGTGGCCTGGCCTATATCGTTGCCAGAAGCACGATTATGGCTAACTTTCACCTTAAATAAAATCAAAGCTACTGAGGCTAAAGGGCTGCAATTTGGTATGTTTGATGACTGGAGGTTGGATGATCAATACCAATTTGCAGCCCTCTAGCCTCAGTACTTTTTGACATCTGGGGACGGACAGAAAAAGTGCGGACAGAAAAAAGTACGGATGGACAGACAAAGCCGGCACAATAGTTTTCTTTTCAGAAAACTAAAAAATGAATAAAATAAAGTAGGATATAATCAAGAGAGCAGTATGATGACAACAGTAACTAGAACAATAACGATAAATATAAAATTATTACTGGCGCAAGATTTTAAAAGTATTTTGTCATCTACATTATTTGACATTGAAAGCTCCATGTTATTTTTTGCATGTTTTTGGATAACAGTCTACGACATTCAATCTTTTAAACAGGTTGAGAT
>NC_089758.1:26866733-26871733 GCF_040412425.1 Macrobrachium rosenbergii
AAATCATCTGGCACTGTTATTTCGTTGTGTAGTTGATATTTGTCCGCCTCATCGTTAGTTTAACTAATCCTGCAACCGTTAATCAAAGGTTGAACAGATTTCAATGTATGACAAGTTTATGTCGTAGTGAAAAATGAGTTAACTTTCGCCTACTGCATCAAAAGTTACCAGTCTCTTTTATGAAGAGCTGCTTGATGACAAATTGCCATGTCGAAAATAGTTTAATATTTCATGTAAGTCTTTTTAATCTATGGGGTTGGGAAATGGGGGCTTATTGTTCACAAAGAACCACCTGTGGTGATGAGGTGATTAAAATCCTAATAAGGGCAATGTTATGCCAAAATCAACTTGCCGTTCTGAAGCTCTTTCTCTCACGTGCTCCTTTTTTACTTAATTTTATTGAAAGATCATCGCATAAGTATAAAAAGATGGAAAAGTTGGATCAAGTTCTACCACCGCAAGTTATATGATGTTGTATGGAAAGACCATTTAACTCCCAAAGAGGTTTTAGGGTTTTTTTCTATGAAAAGCTTTTGAAGTTCAGGTATAAGGCTTTACCCAGTTGCTATTTCTATTCCATCAGAGCTCTAGGTCTTTTTTCACGGTTGCTTTACTCTCTCTCTCTCTCTCTCTCTCTCTCTCTCTCTCTCTCTCTCTCTCTCTCTCTCTCTCTCTCTCTCAGCGTTGCAATCTTCACAACAATAACGGCTGTCGATACGTTCTTTTCTCTTTGTCGATCCATAATGTAGAAGAATATTCTCTCTCTCTCTCTCTCTCTCTCTCTCTCTCTCTCTCTCTCTCTCTCTCTCTAAGTTGCAATCTTCACGACCATAACGGTTGTCGCTATGTTCTTTTCTTTTGTCCATCCTTGATGTAGAAGAATATTCTCTCTCTCTCTCTCTCTCTCTCTCTCTCTCTCTCTCTCTCTCAGCGTTGCAATCTTCACAACCATAACGGTTGTCGCTATGTTCCTTTCTTTTGTCCATCCTTAATGTAGAAGAATATTCTCTCTCTCTCTCTCTCTCTCTCTCTCTCTCTCTCTCTCTCTCTCTCTCTCTCTCTCTCTCTCTCTCTCTCTCAGCGTTGCAATCTTCACAACCATAACGGTTGTCGCTATGTTCTGTTCTCTTTGTCCATCCTTAATGTAGAAGAATATTCACTATTACGTCAATCAAAACTTATTTGAAGGTGAGAATCTCTCTCTCTCTCTCTCTCTCCACGTGAGCGCTGAAATGAAACAAAAAATATGCTCTCTCGTGGCACGGGGTCTGTGACCATGTCATTACCCCCAAGGCACAGACAGGTACCTGTTGGACAAACCCACGCTTTCGGCAATATTACCGGTCAAGGAATGCGACCAACAGGACGTTAAAGATATAAAAAAAAAAAAAAACACACACCCACAAAAAAAAATCCGATACCATCTGTGCAGCCTTTGATTGATGAGGTAAAACTTTTTCCAAGATAGATGCAATCAGAGCAGAGAGCATACTGTGGGTGTAGAAGTTTATTGCGCGATGTCATTCGAAGTTCTCGATATGTTTAGCCCTGAATATATATCTTCAATACTGCCCTAAAATGGAATACTGCAGTATCTGCAAAAATACAAAACTGAGAAATATGGTAGATACTCCTTTGCCTTACTACTGATTTTGCAGATACTGCAAATGGGACCCCTAAATACTCGTGGATAACATTGAAGAATCATTCAGAAACTTGTGTATTAGTGTTTCACGAGCCGAATAGGTGGCATATCTCAATTTCGAAAATTCTGCAGATACTGCAGTTTTCCATTTTAGGTCAGAATAGAACTCCTGATGCATGAATATATGAACATTAATGGAAATCCGAAAGGATAATTATTCTAGTATATGACGAATTTTCTTATGACCAGTCAGTCTGTTTGGCTCCTACACAAGTGCACAAAAACACGGTTAAACCTTATCAGAAGAAATTCACGCGGTGTATTTCGTCGTTTAACTGGAAGTGAACAGATGACTTCAAGAAATGGAGGAAGCCTTCTGGAAGGACTTGTGTTGGAAAGCATCTCGCAATAAGCCACCGTTAAGCCTAACTCAATACGACGTTATATTCGAATTAATTAAGTCTTTAGGTTAAGCAGAAGATCTGAAGTCCCTGTTAAGATCTAAATAATTAGTTTTGGCAACCCTGCTGTTCCCTGCGGTACTAAATGGAAATCTGGCTGCGCTATGTGTACAGACCCGTCTGTATTGGCTTGTCCTTTAGGAAATATTAAAAGCGGTAGTCAACAGAAGTAAATCTAGTCCATAGAAGTAAATCAAATTTTTCATTTGGAATCTATATCTGACTGCTCAGTAAATTGCTTAAGAAAAGTTACAATCCCTTGTAGGAAATAAGCTTGAGTGCATATGAGAGAGAGAGAGAGAGAGAGAGAGAGAGAGAGAGAGAGAGAGAGAGAGAGAGAGAGCTCTAAATTAAGAGCCTTACAGGCGCCAAAGAATTTCTGATATACAATTCTGGACTGTGATTTGTTATAGTTGAAAAAGTTGCTAGGCTATTTTCATATTGATTTGTTTCTTATTTTAATTCTTCCACGGGGGAATGTCCCCGAAATCAGCCAATTAAAAAAAAAAGAATTTTCTAACGAATGAAACTGAATATGGAAGCTCAATAATGATACAGGATTTCAACAGACTCTCAACATTTTCCTCTGAACCAGAGACGTTTTATAAAATAACCAACGAAAGAAAGGGACAAGGTAAAATCCAGAGAGAGAGAGAGAGAGTGTGTGTTTGCATGAGAGAGAGGAAAAATCGGAAGGGAAAAATCTTCCGCCTTTGTCAGCACTCTTAAAAAACACATTGCCCGATGCTTAAAGACTAGCAAACCAAACCCTTTGCACGGCTATCGACCGCACGCAAGCAGTGATGGAGAATTCTTATTGGGCGAATGCTGACTTTAGGCCAATCAGATGACTGCTTTGATATACGAGTCTCTTTCTGCCATTGCAGTCGTTACAAGAAAAAGGTAAAAACCTCCAAATGCGTCGGCATATAGCAGGATTTAGAGGAAAACTATTGAATGGAGACTCTTACGTATTTTTCCTTTCAAGAAATATCTTGGTCGAACAGACCTCGAGACGATTTTATAATGATTTGAATTTTAGGCACACTGACACAAGTATATATGCATGCCTCTCTCTCTCTCTCTCTCTCTCTCTCTCTCTCTCTCTCTCTCTCTCTCTCTCTCTCTCTCTCTCTCTCTCTCTCTTCTCTAATATATATATATATATATATATATATATATATATATATATATATATATATATATATATATATATATATATATATATATATATATATATATATATATATATATATATATATATATATATACACATGTATATTTATGTATTTATATTTATATTTATATATACATTTATATACATGTATAAACTTATATATATACATATCTATATATATGTACATAAATATATACATACATATATATATATATATATATCGTTGATAAGTTTCCAAGTTACGATGCATTTTCCAGAAATGTACGAAAACGTGAAATGAAATCATCTGTATTAATAAGCCATGATATTAGGGTGCTAATGGCCGCTAGTCAATTAGTACATTAAAAGTAGGTCTGAGAGAATGAAAAGGGGAGGGGGAATCAAATACAGGAATTACTGCGACACGAAAAGAAAACGGAATATAATTGTTTGTTGTTTCATACCTGTCGTGACACTAATGGTGGATTAAACAGAAGAATCAGTTTCTCTCTCTCTCTCTCTCTCTCTCTCTCTCTCTCTCTCTCTCTCTCTCTCTCTCTCTGTTTGACAAGGATGCAGGGGAAATTTTATATATGAATACATCTCTTGTCATATGGTTGTTCTTATAATACACACGCACATACATTTTATATATATATATATATATGATATATATACACATATTTATATATATACAGTATATATATGTATGTATGTATGTATGTATGTATATATATGTAAAAAATATGCATATATATATTTATATATATACATATATATATTATATAGATATATATAATATATATATAATACATACACACATATATATATATATATATATATATATATATAGAGAGAGAGAGAGAGAGAGAGAGAGAGAGAGAGAGAAAGAAGAGAGAGAGAGAGAAGATCTATATATCATTGACCCTCAACGCAATCAGAGATCTTCCACCATTTAACAAAGTTAACAGAAATCAAGTTACCAGAGCAAGACCCAACCTGAAATGCGGGAGGGCCGCGCAATGATGTAAAGGGAATCAAGAAAAAAAAAATATCAATGACGAAGGATAAAAATGGGTGCGGAGGAGGAGGGGAAAGAAATCCGATAAATTAAAGGGAGATTAACGATAAAGGGGTAAATAGTGAGAACAAATAAAGGCCGGGGATATAGAGAAAATAAAAGGGGAACAACGAGAAAGGGATAGACAGATAGAGAAAGATAGAGAGAGAGAGAGAGAGAGAGATATGACGGGAGATATAAAGGAGATGAATTGAATGAAACGAGGTATCGGTATTTCGTTTGTGCATTTGAATGAGGGAAAAATGGCCCCCCCTTGAATACAAGGTGCCTCATTTCCTCTTAGATTCAGTTTCCAAAAAGTATAGACAATCGAATAAAAAAAATGTAAATATAACATAAAAAAGAAGTAAACCCTAAATGACCAGTAATGTAAATGTAAGATAAAAAAAAAAAACAGAGCTGACCAAGATTGGAAAAGAGAACAATTTTTAAAATATTATAAAATAAATAAAAACACAAAAACTGAGAAAATAAAACAGTAAAGACCGAGAATGAAAAAAAAGACAGAATAACAGAATTGACCGAGAATTGAAGAGACATAAAACGAGAGCGAAAATATAAACTTAGGATAACAGCAAACCAGGCAAGAAAACAGAGAAAGAAAAGCAGAACTGATCGAGAATGTAAAAGAAAAAAGTTCAAAAGAATGTAAAAGAG
>NC_089758.1:26876733-26904233 GCF_040412425.1 Macrobrachium rosenbergii
TGTGTGTCTTAAACAAACCACCCAAGCATCAGCAACAGAATAAGTATCAATAAAAGCATTATGATCTCAATTCTCTTCTCTCCTCTTCCTCCTCCTCCTCCTCCTGCTCTTCTTCTTTTTCTTCTTCTTCTTCTTCTTCTTCTTTGCTTGAGAGGACGAAAGATAAAGAGAGAAAATTGGCTGATTCTCCCCCCGCGTCGAAAGCTCTTGACGAATAGGCCATCCTACAGTGACAGCATTTCGACCTTAAGAAGCCATATTTCACACTAACAAGGCCTTTGCTAAAGGAAGATAAGAAGGCAGATACGAGGGAGGATAAGAAAAGGAGAGGAAAGGAAGGAAGGAAGGGGATCGGAGGAGTGTCTCTCAGATGCATAGATACGGCATCGATTGTAACCGAAGTTTTGAAATCATGAAAATTTTTTTTTTCATTTTCCTGATGATCGTCATAACATGATACGCTTAAAGTTGAATAATTTACTTCATAAAAGATCAATTTTATTATGATATTTCGTATTCTTTCGGTTAATTAATATCAAATATTATTTACGATACCCCATCTTGTTTCATAAGAAAATATTAAACTATTAAGGGAAATATGCATAGCCTACCTGATGGCTCAAGGAACTCGACTTTCTGATAAAGATTGATCCACAGATTCTGATATATGCTGGCACTCTCTAGAACGCAAAAATGTTTATGAAGTAAGAAAGATCCAAGAATTCTCAGGGGAAAGACAGTATTTATTAATCATGCAAATGTTTAATGATAGTATCAACGCGGTTACCACAGGATATATTTAAGTTATTTGCTTTAATAAGGACGTATTTGCGCAATATACGTTTAGACAAACGAAACTTTCAGTGAAGTGTGTTTGCTGGCAAAGATTTTCACAATAAATATGTCCTTAACGGGTAATTTTGTCCAAGGAGGGTGGAAATTAGTTTACTATGGTCTAAAGAGAAAAAAAAATATTAATATGACAACGACAGTATTATTCACTTTAGCTTGGGTTTCTCTTAGCAATGTGAATGCATTAACGGTCTGGTACCAACTTTTAAGTGGCATTCGACTTTGTTTTCTAACTTTCCACCAAACTGGAAGTCTAATTTGTCAGTTTTGCCAACTTATAACTCACCTTTCTTGTTACTGTCTGATGAAGTTTTATTGCTTTTAATTCGGTAGTTACACACTATATATATATATATATATATATATATATATATATATATATATATATATATATATATATATATATATATAGGTATGTATGTATACATGTATGTATGTATCAGCCACTAAATTATTTGTGTACCTATTGTTCCGAGGTTTTTTACCCAATATTTAAAAAACTAAAAGACGATAAAGTAAAAACATTTGAGAGATTTTACATGACGTAAGATCTATCACCGACTTTAATTATATTTCATTCTTATTTAAAAAAAAAACACACACAAAGCACCCTTTAAGAACATTACACACGAACAGAAAACTTCTCAAGAAAACAGCCGAATACAAATAAACATATCTCTTGCGTATTTCAGTCGAGAAGAAAATGAAAAAAACAAAATCGAGATAAGGATCAACAGAGTCAAAGAGGAGATTTCTCCCATACATCTAAATCACAAGTTGCCGACATCTCCTCGTTGCGATGCGGCAACTGGATTTGCCAGTACAGACAAGGGGACCAGCGCCCTACGTTTCATTCCACGCACGTACTGTATTCCCTGTTAACTTTCTGATCTCGGTTTATGTAGACATCTGCCCAGGTCTCCTTTCTCGTAAGTATTCGTTCCTGTCCTCCGTGGGTCAAGATGATGTGGAGAACTTACCTTCCCGACAGCTGCTGCTGCGTGAGAAGTGGTCAGTTGTCGTTGGGGGGTTTCAAATGCTCTGACTTCGATATGGTCTTTGCAATACACGAGGCTTCATTCTTTACCTGATGAGACAGTCATTGCTGAACTGCTTAGGCCTATTTTCTGTCATATGCGAGACTTCATTCTTTACCTGTTTAAGACAGTCCTATTGGACGGCTTAGGCCTATGTAGGTGATATTAAACTGCAACACTATATATAAACAATGTGAAGCCATCAAAATGGGAGCAGAATTGCACGGTTCTATGTAATCCGTTCTATCAACGGCTTTCATAAAACCGAGCTGTTATACTCGCAATTCAACGGTTCCCTACCTCTGACAGATCATAGAACCGTGTATTTCTCCTCCCATTTCAAATGCTCCTCATTGCTGATATTTCGCGCAAAACAGCAGTTTAATATCGCCAACATGGGCCTAATCAGCCCATGTATAGATGCTTCTTCAGGTAAAGAATGTAGCTACGTATATTGCAAAGAAGTAAGCAAGGGCACTTGAAATCCCCAACGACAACTGACCACTTCTCACACAGCACCAGCCGTCGGGAAGGTAAGTTCTCTTCATCATCTTGGCCCACAAAGGACAGGCAAGAAAACTTACGAGAAAGAGGACCTGGGCAGATGTCTACATAAGCCGAGATCAGAAAGTTAACGGGGAATACAATGCGCGCGTTGAATGACAAGTAGGGCACTGGTCCCTTTTTCTGCACTTTCCCGCGTATCGCGGGGATATGTCGGTATCATGTGATTTAGATGCATGGGAGACCTCTCCTATCTGACTTCTTATTTACGTTTGTATAGATTTGGGAACGTTGAAAAGCGGAGTTGATGTGTGTTTCTACGAAAGCCGTTAAGTAAGTAATTGAAGAAATTACTTCCTGGTACGTACTCCTTTCACAGGCGATATCTGAGCTGATATACATACACTTATTTCTTTTTCAACAAATGCCTCAAAATGTTGTTGGCTTGTCCTGATAGACTGCTGCCCAGTTACTCACGATGACTGTAACTTAGCATGCATCAAACAGCGACTGGTTAAAATGTTCGATATAAAATCAAACGACTGATCTATGGCATAAGTCCTAAACTTTCTGAAGAGCCACAGACCTTAGAGCAAATATACGAATTTTGCTTGCCGATGCTGATATCAGTTATTGTACAACATTAAAGAGGATTTATACGGCCAAAAGTAAAATGGGAAATTAGTAAAAAGCAATGATCTCCAAAAGACTGAAAACTGCTGCATAAGAAATCCTAGTTGTCATGACTGACTTTTTATTTTTACTTTCAATATTATTTGACCCCTTATTACAAAAATACAACTTATTATTACACTTAAAACATTCATTAACATGAGAAAATGGAAATTAGATATTCAATGACTATATTAAAACCAGTTTCTTCCCAAAGCCTCCCCTTCATCGAGTGTAATACACTTCGCGTCACAGAGAGCCTTTTTTTCTCGATAGAGGAGACGACTTCCGGGAAATTCATCAAGCTCTGTACTTGGGATATCAACGTGAGTCCTCGAACGGGAAGGGGACAATCCCTTGCAACTCAGAGAGCCAATCAAGACCTTAGAAGGAATATATATATATATATATATATATATATATATATATATATATATATATATATATATATATATATATATATATATATCCTTTGGCCTCTATTCCTCCGGCGGGGTCTTTATCATTTGTGGGATGAAAACCTGTCTCTCCCGAATGTTCCACCCTCGGAGGGCCGTTGTAAGGCGTTCGATGGAGACCTCTCAAATATGTTTGCAAAAGTTGATGACGTCCGTCATTCCCGAGGCCCATATACAATATCTTAAATTACCAGACTATTGTGGTATTTTAATGATTTTTGCAGTACTAGCTGATACGTGTCCTTATGATTTTGGTGCTCCAATGAATTTATTACACTGCGCCAAAACTTTGATTGTTTATGGGAGCTACCGTGACGACACTTGCAACACGCCAGTGTATGCTAATGCAATTTATCGATTTTTTCTAAAAAAAACAGGACGACTTCGTCGGGTACCGTATTTCATACGTAACCTTCCCCGTTTCGGAATAATAAAACAGGGCGGAGAGATATTCACCGTCACGCCATAAAGATAACGCCGGGAGAAGACGTAGTCGATAAAAGGAAAGAAAAATCCTGGAACAAGTTTCCCCTTCTCCTTACACTCACCCCCCAACCACACCCCTCTTTCCACCCCCTCCCCATCATCCTAAATCTCCTCCCCCTCCTTTCTTTCCCCCACCCCCGACTACATCCCCAGGTCAACCCCCGTGTGTTTGCTTACGCAAATATATGCGGGCTCAGGTAAGTCAAGCACTTGCAGGTAAAATATATCTCAATTCTAGATTTACTGGCGCTACTGAATCGATGACATTACCTTAGAGACGTCGCTCTCCCGTTGCTCTTTCAGTCGTCTATTTGTCGGACTTACCTGTGATGAGGAGAGAGGATTAGATGAATTATTAGCATTTTGTACTTTATGAAAAAATAAGAAATATAAGGATTAGCGTTATATACTTCATGAGAAATAAGAACTATAAAGGACTTGGCATGTTATACTTTGTGAAAAATAAGACATGAAAAGATTAGCGTTATTTACTTTGTGAAAAAATAAGAAATATAAAGGAATTAGCCTTCTATACTTTATGAAAAAATAAGCAGTATGAAGGAATTAGCCTTTTATACTTATGAAAAATAAGAAGTGTAAAGGAATTAGCCTTTTATACTTTATGAGAAATATGAAATATGAAGGAAGTAGCATTTTATACTTATGAAACGTAAAAAATGTAAAGGAATTAGCATTTTATACTCTATGAAAAATAAGAAATATAAAGGAATTAGTCTTCTGTAATCCATGAAAAATAAGAAATATAAATGAATTAGCATAACATACTTCATGAAAAAATAAAGGAGTTAGCCTATTATACTTCATGAAAAAAAGCAATACAAAGGAATTAGCCATTTATGTTTAACGAAAAATAAGAAATACTAAGGAATTGTTGTTATATATTTCTGCAAAACAAATGAAACCTACTGAGATACTTAAGAAAAAACAGTTACATAAAAATATCTGCTTTCCTATCGGTTTTTGTATTAGCAGGAGTTCTTGAAAACTATCGAAGGGGGTTTTAAAGATTCATAAAAACCTCTTTGATAATTTGTTAATTTATTGTTATTAACTCCAATATGTATTTAAAGAAAAACATCAGCTCCTTGCTGTTAGTAAAAAAAAAAAAACATGAACTGCACAGGGCAATTGGGTTACTATGCTAATTGCATCCTAGCATTTGTTATATAAAATGCTAACGGAGTAGAGTATAAATGTAGCAAAGTTAATGGCATTTCAGGATCTAAATGCCATCTCTAGACGCATTCTACATAAATAACAAACCTTCAAGGGCACCTTACAGCTGCAGAAACAGCAACAAAATAAAATTTCAACTGAAACCTTCACGAAAATATAAAAACATCTAAACGAACCGAAGGTGACACGTTCATTCCGACATCGGAAACATTTCTTTCTGTCGACGTGTTTTCATACAAAAGGAACACACAACCGTGGAGGGTCCACTGGAACAATATAACTGCATCAGCCTAATGAACCAAGCAAGAAACATGTCCCTGTCTATTGGAGTCATTTCATTCCATTAAAAGCATTAATCTCGATCTTACGGTCTTGTATCGACGTCCGGTTCGTGACGGGGCAATACCGTGCCAAGAACTTTCGCGAGAAGGGCGGTGACGCCGTATTGGAAGGGAGGCGTGTCGACCTCATTAGCGGCGATCGTAGGCCTGGTTTTGCCCGTGGCGGCGAGAAAAGACTAAACGGTGCTTTCCGTAAAGACGGAAATGTGGCATTAAAAGGAGGGAACTCCTTCTTAATGGTTTGGTGGTGTAGAAGCAATCTCCGGAATTCATCTTGGCGAGATAGAAAAGATATATCCTGATAGCTCGCACACACGCACTTAAACGCGCAGAGACACACACATACACTCTCTCTCTCTCTCTCTCTCTCTCTCTCTCTCTCTCACACACACACAGACGCACGAGCATAAAGGAAAAAACGACAAAACAAGCCATGGAGGAAATTTTGGCCGTTTGGATGCTCTGACCCCCTTGAAGAGAAGTAAGGGGGATTTATCGATGGTTTCGCAATGGAAACTGGTAAAATCCATTAAAAAGATGAGTTACGATGAAATCCAAGCATAAGCGTTACACACACACACACACTGTACATATACAGTATATATATATATATATATATATATATATATATATATATATATATATATATATATATATATATATATATGTCTTTTTTGACAGTGTACGTGTGTCTGTACCTATGTATGAATGTGTGACAAATAAATAAATAATATATATATGTGTATATATATATACTGTATATATATATATGTATGTATATATATATATATATATATATATATATATATATATATATATAATGCTGCTTTGTGTAAATGCGCATATATACCTAAATGCACACATACTCGTATGTCTATGTGTGAATACGTAACGCATGCACATACCAAAAGAAATCTAATCTGACTTGTGCTTTGGACCATCTTCAACCGTAAGTAAAATTACTCTAAAATCCACGCCCCATTTTGCACGTAAAACTCCCGTTCTCGGGAGTAATTCCAGAAACCCAGGATTTACTAATCTCATAAAAATGATGGAGATGCTGTAAGCGGAGATAAATATTTGAGTCAACCACCGAAAATCTCTCTAGAGCGTAAGATGACACCTTAGTAAATATACGAGCATTAGAGGCTGCGGAGGTCGGGTGGCGCGCGCGCGCCGAAAGAGAGAGAGAGAGAGAGAGAGAGAGAGAGAGAGAGAGAGAGAGAGAGAGAGGGGGGGAGGGATAGTCCTAAGGAGGTAGTGTTTTGGGGGATGATTTGACTGGATGATTCTCCGTCCATACACATTTCTTGGAGATAAGGGTGCGAGTGATATGTTATCTCGGCGCGAGTAAATTTCGCGAGAAATGTGTGGTTATCTTGGTGTTCATTTCAAGAACTCTGTTACGAGGAGGCTGGAGGGATATTAGGATTTCCATCTTGTAGTAAATAAAGAAAGGAATCTTAAGGTGCTGGGTTATTTATTTAATACGATAGCCTTTCTTTAGCCTTATTATTTCTTGGTGAAGACGTAACTCTTGCAATGGCGATATACAGAAATAATTAAATCAGTCAGTCTCTAAAAAAAATTTTAGCTCATAAGTAGTTCACAAGGACTTAGTCCAAGTACAACATTAACCAGTTTTTAATCTTGCTATATGTAGATACCTTTCGTCGAATAGTGACCATACCAATATTCTTAGAAGTTGGCTTGTGTCATGATCTCTGTGTATTGGCGTTACTCAATGTTAGTTTGAAGTCCATTCTTAAATTATATTTTAATTTGCATTTTTCTTTGATTATTTTTTAATCTTTATCTATTTATTTATCCAGCTAAGAGTAAGATGAACACAGGAAAAAAAAATATATATATATATATATATATATATATATATATATATATATATATATATATATATATATATATATATATATATAAACAACCTTTAGAGAGGACTCGTATCAAACTAGTATTATTACTGTTTGTATTAATATTATAACTATCACTACTCACTCAAGTGGAAATAGCTCGTCCCAGCAGCATATAAATAATGTGGAAATGTAAAACAATGAAGAGAAAAACATTCAAATGTCAAATAAATTAAAACTTAATATACATTCAAATATATTTACAAGTTTACAAAAGTATTCGCCATGCCCTGAAAACATGTCTAAAGAAAACTTAAGATTATTTGACAATACGCCATAGATTATAAACTGCATAAATTTTCCGAGAAAACTCATAGAATCTTCACTTGAATAACCGTCGATCCACGTCCCTTCAAGCAGTTTTCTAGGGGAAAAATGAATGATTCATAAACTATAAATCCACTTCATTTGAAATGCTAATCGTAGGGCTGCAGGCTTTTTGTTTGTTCGATGCAGGAATACCTGTACGTTTATCTATGGCGCACAGAAACCTGGAAGAATTTGCAATTAAATGAAGCTGCTCAGAGGAGTTTTTCGGGTAAAGAGATAAAAACCACTTCACAGTAGAGCAAAACTATGTGAAACAAACGATGGGGAAAAGAGAAATCCGTCAGCAAGCATCGGTAATCCGATAGCCACTTCAAAACACTATATACTGCCGCGATTTCCTCCTGAAGACCACCTTCGCCGCAGCGGAAAAGCAAATTCTATATTTTCCTTTTGAAAGATTTATCGCGCGCTGTGTATCGAGCGGAGGGTAAACACGGCAAGTGCAAACCTTAAAGGAAGATTTAAAATGGGGAGGGTTGAAAATGCACATGGTCGACATGAAAACAAACAGGGCAGGAAGGGAGGAGACGTTTGACAAAGGCCACTTCAAAAATGCGCCTATTCATTGCACCCTGAGAGGTGTGCGGGCAATTGCTTCGGAGACTGTGAGAAGTACAGAGAGAGAGAGAGAGAGAGAGAGAGAGAGAGAGAGAGAGAGAGAGAGAGAGAGAGGAGGTGGAGGAGGAATGCTCAAATAATTAGGAAACAGGAATAAGTGCTTTCACTGACCCATTATAATTGTTTCGTTAAAAGTGCAAAATAAAACGTACATTAAACAAGGAGAGAGAGAGAGAGAGAGAGAGAGAGAGAGAGAGAGAGAGAGAGAGAGAGAGAGAGAGAGAGAGAGAGAGAGGAGGCATGCTCAAATAATCAGGAAAGAGGGATAGGTGCTTTCACTGAGCCATTATAATTGTTTCGTTAAAAGAGTGCAAAATAAAACGTACATTAAACCAGGAGAGAGAGAGAGAGAGAGAGAGAGAGAGAGAGAGAGAGAGAGAGAGAGAGAGAGAGAGAGAGAGAGGAGGCATGCTCAAATAATCAGGTAAGAGGGATAGGTGCTTTCACTGAGCCATTATAATTGTTTAGTTAAAAGAGTGCAAAATAAAACGTACATTAAACAAGGGGAGAGAGAGAGAGAGAGAGAGAGAGAGAGAGAGAGAGAGAGAGAGAGAGAGAGAGAGAGAGAGAGAGAGAGAGAGAGAGAGAGAGAGAGAGAGAGAGAGAGAGAGAGTGGACACAGATCTATATATACAAAAAGACCTCTCTGTTGGAATTCACCCAGAAGTACAGATGTACTTGGATCTACAGGGCGGTCTTTCATCCGCAGATCTTGCCGGAGGGGGGTCTTTGAAGCAGGAGATATCGTAGATTTCGTTTTTCCTGGATTATTGATCCTTCTCGTACAATCGTCATCATCAATCCTGACCAACCTCACTTCTATGGAGAGTAATATGGAAGCAACTGGACATATTCCATCAACAAAAACACAACGCTATTTTCGTATGGAATAACGATAAACTAATATAATATCAAAAGGAAATACGATAAAGTATCATTTTATCCAAACGCTCATGAGACAGTGCGACAAATTACATTGATTTAACAATGACCATATTCAATCAACAATTACACTAGGCTGCTTTCGTAAGGAATAACGATAAACTAAAATCATTTTAAAATGAAATATGATGGAGCAGTATTTTATTCAAATGTTCACGCGAAAGAAACAAATAGCATTGGTTTAATATCAGAATTCAACTTGAAAAGCTATGAAGACAATGCTCTCAACTTCTCGAATTCCTTAAGCTTTTCAGAAATGTTTATAACTACAAGTCTTGAATCCTAGTGGAAAATATATGAAAATATCCTTTCTATGGTCGGGAGTCGAACCACACACTAACCGATGTAATAGAGAGAGAGAGAGAGAGAGAGAGAGAGAGAGAGAGAGAGAGAGAGAGAGAGAGAGAGAGATGGGCACCAAGAGAAAAGCAGAAGATATCCAGATCGGTAAACACTTAAAAAGGTGACCTAAATATCGTCAAGAACCAGCAAATAGAAATGTCGTAAATAGCTTTTGTGCAATTCAGATCGCATGAGACAAAATAAAAAAATAAAAAGTTAGAGACCTTCCCATGATAAAAGAAAGAGACAGAGACAGAGAGATATTTGATGCACAGACACGACGCAACCTTCTACAAGACAGCTTGTCTGAGGCGTTCCACCTCTCGGTGCATATAAATTACGCTTTGATTTCACCTTTCGTCTCTCGAATGCGCGACTACTTTCTCTCATGTAAGAGAATCTTTCATGTCTCGTATAACATCGCTCTTTTTGAGTCGAGAGGTTTTCTTTTTTATTGTTCTAAATGATTCATGCACCTCTTCTTCCCGATTATTCTTCTTTGTTATTTTATTATCATTTTTATTTTTTCTATTTTCATTCTTGCTACTCGCTACTACTAGTTATTATAACTAGGATGTGTGGTAAGCTGCAACAATCGCAGCAATATTACAGCAAAAAGAAGGTACTGCATAGCAAAGAAATACCCACCCCCTCTCCACTTCACAAAATTTAATTACATACCCACCCAACTCCAACCACAAAAAATCTTTTTGCAATCTTTGTTGCATTGCTTAATGAACTTTATCGCGTTAATATTTTAGCCTTCACAAATAATCGTCACGGGCAAAACGAAAAAAAATTCTGGTATGCTAAAGGAAGGATGATTTACATCTCCGTCGACAAATCCAATTTACTTCTTAATAGAATATAGGCCTAAGCCGCGTTCGGTATATATCTCATTTTCCTGGCATTTGCAATTTATGCAATTTCCGCTTTTATTTGGATTTTGTTCGAGGTGGGAGACACTCGTGTAGTAACAACAGTTTCTCTTATTATTATTATTATTATTATTATTATTATTATTATTATTATTATTATTATTACTGGCGTTACTAATAACAAAAGCAACACCAACTGACGAGATACCATTTGGATAACATCAGCAAAATTTAAACTGCCTTTAAGCCGTTAATAAATTCCTGTCAGGCAACAATGTCGTAAGCTTTGAATGTAAAATATTATGGCCTTTTGTTTTCCGAGTGACACTGGGCGGCCGGCCCTTAGTTTAAATAAATGCCACAGTTAACAACAGCATGAAGTTCCAACAGATATCCAGCATCTGTTTCCATGTTAATTGTAAAGCGCTTTTTGGAAAACGACAGTTTATGCAAACGCGTTTATACAAGCTGTAAAAAAAAAAGCATGAGCGTTTAAGTTTGTATACCTATGGAGACATGCCTTTAATAATGTTTCCAAATATATACTAATGGTGCGGATGAATTTGATACAGAGGTTGTTGTACCCTCACGAAAAAGCATGGCTTTATTCCTTTAATTGCTAAATGTCATGTAGCCCAAAATAAGTCGTGCTAAGGAAACTGACAAACGAACACACACACGCTTACACTTACACTCAAATGGAATATATATATATATATATATATATATATATATATATATATATATATATATATATATATATATATATATATATATATATATATACAGTATATAGATAGATAGATAGATAGGTGGATAATTAGATAGCTCTCTCTCTCTCTCTATATATATATATATACATATATATATATATATATATATATATATATATATATATATATAAAATATCAAGACAGAGAGAGGGAGAGAGAGGGAGCGAGAGAGAAAAAGCAGAGAGAGATACGATCTAGGAAAATATAAAGACATTAGGCATAAGCTATTCCCTACTTGGAAGTAATACCAAGAGCAAAATGGCACATTGGGGATCTTCCTTTACAGTATTCTTTGAGTCGGATATGTTCAAACTACCGTCCAAGCTCTCTCTCTCTCTCTCTCTCTCTCTCTCTCTCTCTCTCTCTCTCTCTCTCTCTCTCTCTCTCTCGCTGCTACTTTCTGCTTATTATGTCAGTCTGTGGGATGATTTTGCATTTTCTACTCCAGTAACATTAATGAGTGCAGTTGAAATCAGCAATAACTCTCTCTCTCTCTCTCTCTCTCTCTCTCTCTCTCTCTCTCTCTCTCTCTCTCTCTCTGTACTTCTGGTTCGCAAACACTGTTGGAATCAGATAGCTAGGCCGTTCTTCTAACAAATTTTCTGTAAGTGGAAATCGTCAATGAATTTTTTATATATAAAATGAAGGAAGGAGACCCATAAGAAATAAAAAAAAGACATTTTTGTGCCCATAAGCGAATTTGACTATCAATAACACCCACAATAAAGGCTCAGCAAGTAGGTATACGTCATGAATGCATAAACGAAAAGGTTTACGTTCTCTCACGCTCTAATGTCCTTTCATAAGCGGATGTATTGATGTCTACCGTCACTGATCTTTGTTAATGAAACAACAAAAATAAGTTGTCTTGTAAAATAAACCCGAAGGAAATTGGAAAACGTCATGTCAAGAATGTTATTTTTCTCAAATGATGAAGTATGCTACTGCTGGAATTACAAAAAGAAATGGCAAAACCTAAGATATGTGACTTGTTCCACATTCCTAAGTGAACTTTTGTCTGGATCTCAGAGCCATCCCCTCCGGGAGAAAGAGTTCTTTACATACATCCATACAGACATACTAATACACTATATATATATATATATATATATATATATATATATATATATATATATATATATATATATATATATATATATATATATATATATATATATATATATATATATATATATATATACACTGTATATATATATACAAATATACACATATACCTTTAGATATATATATAATTGATTGATTGATTAATTGTGGGTTATCGGGCGTCACAACTACCAGGGTCACCGACGCCGAATACTAAATGTGATCTTTTCACTTTCATAGTAGGTTATAAAAATTAAAATTAAAATTCTGCTAAACAGAACTACATATAAATTTTATTAAAAAGAAAAAACAAAAAAGAAAACTAAAATAAATAAATAAATAAATATATAAAAAATACAATATATAAATATATATACATATATGTATCATATATATATATATATATATATATATATATATATATATATATGTATATGTGTGTGTGTGTGCAGTCGCAAATGCTCATGAAAAGAACTCCTCGTAAAATAGTCTCTGTAAATGCCATAAGTTCTTAAAACCAACTTTCACATCCTGCTATATTATAATTAATTATTTCCAAAGACGAGACACTCTATCTGTTTTTTTACGATCAATTAATATCATCCCTTTATTCGAAGACCAATCGGCAAACGCGATTTCAGATAATTAAACTGACCTTCAATACGCGCTAATAACATTAATGACACTTATTCAATTATTGTGAAGGCCTTTCGCATATGATAAAAAAATCTGAAATTAATTCTTAGAGGAAAATAAGGGCTTTTGAACACTGATTTCGAAATGTGACAGCCATATGTATTTGGTGAAATTTACTTAAATTTCTATGAGAAAATACGCAAACTTATAAATTATCTCCTTCTGAATGTAACTCTATCCTACTATGGGGAAACAGCTTAGTAAGTGCAAATACACTACTGTATATGCATACTGTGTGTGTGTATATATATATATTATATATATTTAATTATATATATATACGCACATACACATATATATAGATAGATAGATAGATAGACATAACAAGTTTTTGCATTCAAGCATCGAACATAAACAAATATCTTCCGAATCATCACCAGGCCATTTCGGTATGGCGCGGTGCGAAAATTTCCAATCTAATCGTAATATGAAATCCCAAATGACTGCCGCGAATATAATCAGAACAATCGCATTACAGATGCTGCGGCTAAATTCCACACAACCTTAAATGAATTACGTAGTGTTATTGGAGCCTGTAATTGTTTAACAGCTTCCTAATGTGGATCACGGAGTTCAGTTTGAGCGTGAGCGCGCGCGCGCGCCCTCGTGTGTGTGTGTGTGTGTGTTTTACATCTTTTTTCTATTCCCTAAACTATTCATCGATTTATGCGTTTATCGATACTGATTGGTTTACCGTCGTTTAATTCGTCTTTAACCCTGGTAGGGGAGGTAATGCAATCAGTGCACCTCATGCGTTGCACGGTAGGCATTACATAAGGTTCTTTGCAGCGTCCCCTAGGCTCCTAGCTGCAACCCCTTTCATTCCTTTTGCTGTACCTCCGTTCAAATTCCCTTTCTTCCATATTACTTTCCACCCTCTCCTGACAATTGATTTACAGTGCAACTGCTGTTTTCATCCTGTTAAATCTTTCAGACTGCCTTACTGTCAATTTCCGTTTCAGCGCTGAATGACCTCATGGGTCCCAGTGCTTGGCCTTTGGCATAAATTCTATATTCTGTTCTAATCTGTAGTGGTCTATTCGTTATAAGTTATAAGCTCCCACTCGCAAATATGTACTTTTATTTCAGAATTTAAAAAACAAACGTTTAGCGTTCGTTCTAGTTTATCAAGGCAAGTATCGAGAAGCGCCCCTTTGTGTCTGAACGTTTGAGCTTACCGCCGTTTGCGTTTGTGTGTGTTTGACATCGTTCCTCAGTGCCAGCGAAGTGTTTGGTCACAGACGATTTCAATTAAACTTGGTGTGAAGCCTCCACGGGTTGTATCAGCAGCAGATTATTGCCGTTGTATGGCTTCTTCGTGTTCTTCCTTCATCTTAGTTTCATTTATTCCATTATTTCTATTTTTTTTTTATTCCTCAGGATTGTATGTGAATGCCTTCGAAGTCATCCTAGGTAAAGTTTTTAATTTATATAGAAGGTTGGGTCATAAATTATACCAGACAGCTCTTCTATTATACGTGAACTTCCTTTTCTTATTTTGGGTAAATAACGGGTGACCCAGTGAGGAATAAAAGCAAATTAACAGAAATACTTATTCACAAACTTAAATTTATAAGCCTGTTAGTTTTGGATTGCTACTAATTTAAGGAAATATTTGAAAGACCATATCTTGGAATGAAAGTGCACAAAAAAGCAAAGTTCACATTTTTTGCTTTTATTCAATGTTTTCGATTTCCTTTAATTATGTTCTCTACTATTTGTTGGTGGGTGCTGGAAATGATGTATCTAAAGAAGGCTTTTGAACTTTCCACGTACATACAATTTTTTTTTTTTTGCTCAAAATTTCTGCCACGTTAGATTAGAAATAATTTTTTTCAGTGATAAAAATTAATTTATCAATGATAGTAAAGTATAGCAAAATCTGATTTTTATTCTCATATTCTATTCAGCTCGTCCAAAATAATCATGTGTTTGACACATTGTTTGGCATGTGTGAACAGTTGTTGGATGAGAGTTGGCTCAAAAATATCGTTAAAAAAATACTAGAAATATATAACAAATTGAGTCGAATTTCAGGACTTGCGCTCTCTGTCGATCACTATCAATATTCACGATTTTACTGTTCAAGAAGTTTGTAAATAATGGTATTTGTCTCTGTGATTAGGACAAAACTTACCTGACTGACCGGTTTAATAACCCTGTCTTCGTTTTTTTTTTTTATTGTAAGACTTTGAGTGAGGTTGTATTCAGAGCCAAATTTACAAGATAATCGGATTCAGTTTGGAATGTCTTTCATTTATATTTACTTGTTTCTTTCAACTTTCTCTCGACTTAGTGACAATAAACCCTACTTTTACCTCTGAGTTACTGTGATAAAGCAATGCATTTATAACTACCTGAAAGACATTTCAATTTACATGCGCCAAGACTTCAACATTACTCAGACATTACTTAAACGGGGGCAAGGTCCCCGAAACAAACTTCCCGTATCCAGATACCGTAAACATAATAACGTCACGTTCAGTTGCCCGAACTGAAGTCCATCGCGGGCTGGCAATAATTCATCACCGAAAATGGAGAAGCAATTAAACTTTACGAAATAACCGAAGGCCGAAATGAGCCCTCGTCTTGATAAGGCCAGGTGATTAAGAACGGCGGTGTACCTCCAGGTAAATGTTGATGTAATTTGTATGGTTGTTCCGAACAGGTGACACGTAACTTCACAGCCACGATCGAATTTTATTTCCTTTCAGCTGGGACTGGTTTCTATTCGAATTCGGTCAATTGTGAAGTAAATATATATTGGCGGACGTGGGGGTTTGCCCATACAAAAATGGGGAAAAAAAGCACGTTAAAAAGAAGAAGAAGTGGGTGTTTGCACGGTTGTTCCACTGGCTTCTCACCCATCGATTAAGTTATTGCCAATTAAAAGAGAACAATAGTAATTTTTCATTTCATTTGATGAACTCTCCGGCTTCTAAAATTTATCTACATATCTATCTATCTATCCAACTGGATGGATAGATAGATAAGTATATATACACACAAACTATATGTATATATGTGTGTGTATATACATTTTACCTTGCCAGATTTTCTTCACAAACAACAATATATTATTCCACCTCTTGCAACTCCTCCCATCACTCTCTCGTTACGTCTATTCATGTTCAAACCTTCCAACTTCTGGTTCTGGTTTTTCGCAACAGAAACATCAAAAGCAAAGACTGACATAAAATGAATGACAGCAACAGGTACGGGTGTACGATCTTAAACAGAATTAACTGTAATTGCAAGAAAAAAAGATAAACCAGTAAAAAATGCGCCGAAGTTTCTTCGGAGCAATCAAGTTTTCTGTACATCGTATATTCAAGGCTACCGAAAATAGATCTACCTTTCGGCGGTCTCGGTATAATGCTGTATGAGACGCGGCCCATGAAACTTTAACCACGGCCCGGTGGTGGCCTATCCTACATCGTTGCCAGAAGCACGATTATGGCTAACTTTAACCTGAAATAAAATAAAAACTACTCAGGCTAGAGGGCTGCAGTTTGGTACGTTTGATGATTGGAGGGTGGATGATCAACATATCAATTTGCAGCCCTCTAGCCTCAGTAGTTTTTAAGATCTGAGGGCGGACAGAAAAAAGAGCGGACGAACAAGCAATGCCGGCACAATAGTTTCCTTCTCAGAAAACTCAAAAACTCAAAAAAACTCAAAAACACCGAGAATATCTTTGCTAACCTTTTGAATACATTGAAATACTAACAAAAGCCAAAAATACTACATGAGTGAAGGAGAACAGCAAATGCCTCTTGGAAAAACGAAATCATATCTTTGTTTACCGGTAACACTCGTGCCACTGGAAAAACAGAAATGATCAGAGGTAGAAGCGGACATACTGTGCACGAATACCCAAACATGATATGAGACTCTCCCTGCATATGAATCAGCGACAGAATTCACTAGAAATGCATCGTTTTTCCTTATTCTTTTCTCTAGAATGAATTGGAAAGTGTTTTTCTTAGATTTCTTTTTGTGTTTTTGTGTATGTGGTCGTTTGCTAAAAGTAATCACTAAACATATAAATCTTCTTTCTCTGGAATTGGCTCACTTTACTTAAAAGATATTTTCCCCTTAAGAGCGAAAACTGTCAGCGATTTGAACTAAATAATATCAAGATCTGGCTGATTCTAAATATTCATTATTTTCTATCCCTGATTAAGATAAGGTTACATACATAGAAAAGGTGGTATTCCGTTCTGCGCTTAGCTTTCCATTTGAATTATGTCAACAGTGGATAACTCTGGACAAATTGACGGATTAACAGAGAAGAAAAATTAGGGTTTGAGATTCTTTACACCAAAATAAAAGTAATTTTTTTTTATTCTGAAAAAATTATTGTTAATATAACCCGACAATAATCTAAAAAAACTGGTACAAATTTTTGTATTGCTCCACATGGAATTCTATACGAAGCTCATATCACTTTATCGACATATAATATAACTAAATGAAATTTATTTGCGCATCAAAAGTGATTGATGTAAGCAAATAGTACCCAAATTGCAGAAACCCCTTCTTCAAATGAAAGACCTTTAGGACATATTGCGCCGCTGAATTGCCCTGAAATCTGATGACAAATTGAGAAGTTGTGACAATTCCAGCGAGAGAATCGCGGGAACTGGAAGTTTAATATTTTGTGACAAATTGCTTCCTATCGCTTTGGTTTAATTTAAGCTCAAATAAACTCCCACTCTCTCTCTCTCTCTCTCTCTCTCTCTCTTTCTCTCTCTCTCACACACACACACAGACCTACACACAGATATACTATATATATATAAATATATAAATATATATATATAATATATATATATATATATATATATATATATATATATAATATATATATATATATATATATATATATGTGTATGTATATATACATTTATATATGTATATATATATATATATATATATATATATATATATATATATATATATATATATATATATATATATATAGACATTAAACAGGCGGACAGGAGTACTCTTGATTAGTCATTTGATTGCATGTTTATTCCCAACGTTTCATAATCCATGATTACATCATCAGGGTTCTAGAATTAAAAACAAAAACATTGACAATAAAAATTACAGAAAAATTATGCAAAGGCAAAGTCAGAACATAAAAAATGACAATCGACTTAAAAGGAAACTTTTACACAAAGGACACCGAGGAACAGGTAAAATACAGAGAAATTAATTAAAACAAATAGAATATATAAAAGACAAGTAAAAAAAAATTTTAAAAATTTATATTTAAAATATTTATGTTTTAAAAACACTAAAATTTTTAAATCACATTAAGAAAACAAATAAATAAATGAATAAAAGTGACTAAGGGTATGGGGCCAACCTGTCAGTACGACACAAATACAGAAAATGAAGTCTTCAAAGGAGAAACAAAACAACAAAAGCATTATCATTATGACAGGTACAAAGGAACAGCCGAAGTCTGAGTGTTCAACTTCGGAACAAGCTGTTTTATCATAAGAGACTCGAGTATTGGTAGTTCCAGTTGGCTAGAAGTTCGTCCAATTATGTAGAAATCTTTGTTTTCAATGGGGTTTTACAAAATTTCGCATGACTTCTGATGTTGGAGTGTTCGGGGTTGGAGATTTTTACCCCATACGAAAACTTATCCCCTATGTGAGTCTATGCGTACTTTTAGAAGTCTCCGAGTGGATCCCACATAAATCCCCGAGTTACACTTGGGGCAAGAATACTTATACACCACTCCGGAGGACATCATAGCACAAAGCTGATCCTTAAATTTAAAAATAAAGCCAATCGTTAGGGGTTGATAGGAATAAGTTTAACATCTATGGCACCAAAATGTTTTTGAATTGTACTAGTAAATTTTGTTCTAAAATGGACAT
Organism: Macrobrachium rosenbergii; assembly: GCF_040412425.1. Classification (NCBI taxonomy): domain Eukaryota; kingdom Metazoa; phylum Arthropoda; class Malacostraca; order Decapoda; family Palaemonidae; genus Macrobrachium; species Macrobrachium rosenbergii. The sequence goes on from NC_089758.1 coordinate 26,895,795, forward strand.
CATGACAGTATGGAAATTTGGCATAAAAGTGTAGTTTAGGTACTGTAAGAGTATATCGCTCAGTGAAAAACTTCTTGTTAAGTATTTTATTGAGGCTATTAAAAACTATCTTAGACGGAAAGCAATTGTGTTTAAAATATTCTAAAAGAAAGGTTACTTCATCATGGAAAGCTTTCCAACTAGAGCCTCCGTTTAATGTCTGTATTCGGGCATTCCCGTCCCTTGCTCATTGGTATATATATATATATATATATATATATATATATATATATATATATATATATATATATATATATATATATATATATATATATATATATATATATATATATATATATATAGTTGTATATCTACGTATATATTTATATATATAAATATATGTGTGTGTGTGTGCTTGCTACAGTATAGCAGTGAAACCAGTGATTTCACGAAATCCCGGAAATTTTCAGGGAATTCGTGAACTCACCAATTCACTTAGGGACATCTGATCCCCGAGGGGCTAGTACTAAACATGGCGAAACAGTGATTTGTTCCTAAGTGAACTGGTGATTTCACGGTTTCCCAGAAAATTTCAAGGATTTCGTGAAATCCCTGTTTTCAAAATCATACTGTAACACACACATATATATGTGTGTGTGTGTGTGTGTGTGTGTGTGTGTGTGTACTGTATTGCATATAACACATTGAAAACTCACTGAACATTATGAAAATAAGTTTATTGTTAACACATTTCAGTATCATAGCAACTACTATAAGCTATTGAAAAGTAACGTTTTCGTAAATATATCTATTCAATTTCCCAGTGCCTTTAGCGAATAAGAAGAATGAAATGAAGACGAAGAAACTTTACCTCCGCGGTCAAAAAACAACAGATAAATCAGAATGAAAGGATGAAAAAGGAATCGAGAAGTACAGCGGTGGGACCGCGGAAAGTAATCTGAAGGGCGGGGCGCCTCATGTAAGTGCCAATGACCCCGGCAAACAAAAAATAAATGACAGATATTGGAAAGAACGAGATTCTTGATCGCTTATCTATGGCTGAGGAGATGCTAGGTAGGTGGGGGCGGGGGACGAGAGGGTAGGGGATGGGGCTGGTCAGAATGAATGGGTGAGGTAAGAAGGGTGGTAGGAAATAATGGAAAAGGGGAGTGAGAATATGGGAAATGATTAGTGGGGAAAAGAGAAGGGTCGGAAAATGGATGGAATGGAAAAAGTATGTACTCTGATAAATGAACGGGAAAGTAGGAAACGTAGAAAATCAGAATGAATAAAACTGAAGATGATAGAATGGTTGATGAGTCCTACAAAAAAAAAAATTGGGTCAAGAGAGATAAGTAAGATGGGTAAATATAGATGAAGAAATAATGGTCAGCTAAGAGAAATGACAGAAAACGTGCTAAAGAAATTATCCTGGGAAGGAGATGGTAAGAATGCAGGAAGAAAAGGAAGAGGAAGAGGAAGAGGAAGATATAGAAGAAGAATAGGAAGAAAAGGAAGGGGCGTGGGGAGGGGGAGGGGGGGAGGAGGAGGAGGAGGAGAGGAATGGAAAGACGAAACAGAAAAGCTGGGGTACGTGGATAAGATAGAGAAGAGGAAAGAAGTCGAGGAGAAAGATGCGGAAGCAGAACAGAGAAATAAGAGGAAGGGTAAAGGAACAGCGAAGTGAGAAATAGATTATAAGGAAATGTGAAGTGAACAAAAGAGCAAGAAGAAGAAATAGAGGAAAAGCCGCAGTTAAGTGAGAAATAAATGAAGAAAAACAAAACCAATATTCGTGTATTCAGAATGGATTCGTCTCAGGCTGAAGGCCGCTTATAAGAGTGTGTGTGTGTGTGTGTGTGTGTGTGTGTGTGTGTGTGTGTGTGTGTGTGTGTGTGTGTGTGAGTGTGAGTGTGTGTAAGCGCGCGTGCGCTTGGGGGAGTGAATCTAAGGGCTACCGGACAGAATGACCAAAATGGAAACCGAGTTTGCTTTTCAATCGCAAAGTCTAAGGCCTTTGATGCGCGCGCAAATTCAAATTGCATTCAACCTCTTATTCCATTTTGCTTTTATTCAGGACGAATGAAAGGTTTTATGCAAATACTGAATAAATGGGTTCTTTCCACTCACAAACACAGTCAAAAGCGCAAATGGAAGTTTAAACACACACGAATATATATATATATATATATATATATATATATATATATATATATATATATATATATATATATATATATATATATAATAAGTATATATATATATATACATATATACATACATACATAGTTCGTCCATAACCTTTGGTATCTTGACACCAGTTCATATTTGAAATCAGTCAATAAAGCAGACTTCCTTACCTATTATTAAAACTACTGAATTATAAACTTCAAAACAAACTCTGAAATATTTCATTGAGAATAAATTGCATTCCATGACATCTGTCGCTTCACAATGAATAATTTTGCTATGAATTGGTAAAATATGGAGTTGACGAGATTGCAAGTTTGACAGTTCGTGTTGCATTTGCGTTTAAAGGTTCGCCCGCAATGTTTCCGAATAACATGAAAATGCTTCCACGTCTGTCATGTAGGTTACGCACTTTATATTTTCCGAGAACGATTACGAATGTTCTTGGGTGAAATATTGAAATATTGCATTGTCCATAATTAAGACGCGATATTCAGACATCCGAACAGTTGACAGAGTAACTTCTATTTGCTCTTTAACTTGGGATCTATTTTAGCTTTAACAGAAAACCAACACATTGGAGAATAAACTTATCTACACAGACATCAAGTTGGGTTTTAATGTCTCCACATTCAAGAGGGGGCATGACGCTCCGAAAATGCATGTGCTTCTAAATATATCTGTTCTTCAATTTATGGTTTTTTCAAGTTTCCAAGGAGGTCGATACTGACCTGTTATCATGGAGCTTATTGTTAGATGTGTGGAATGTGTAAAACAATACAACAGATTGGCGCCCTTGAGTATCTCGTTCACGATTAACCTCGTATTACATATAGGTACACAAAAAGCATAAAAACTACTTTATATTGAAAAATATTAACTTTGAACCTTTTTCATCCTATGCTGGAATTTGATTCGTAATATCGAGAACAATTCACAACACACAGTTTCGCCGTACTAATTATTTATCTCTTGACGTGAGTTTTTGAAGGAAATAAGGAGTACAGATAAGAAGAGTAAGACGATGTTTCCATTGGATTTTGGATTCTGATAGCTAATTTTACACTTCATCGTTGCGTATGCCACTCACAAGTTAATCGTGTATCCCCTACGTAGAAATTGGCTGATTTATTTCGTTATCTCGCTTTGGATTGATTATCCAAATTGATGTCAGCCTTATACAGCGACACTGCTACACGTAAATGAGAAAAGTACACTTGGCCGAGAGTATTGGTGGATTCCGATGTCTTTACTAAATTTAACCTGAAATTCACCTCCACTAATGATACTACCTTGAAATTCATCCATAAGTCATCTACTTAACTCTTTCTTACTTCACTAATGCCAGATTCATTTACCTCTCTTCCCTACACCATAACGTTCTGACCAAGATCTACAGCTTTGACAGCGTCATTCCCAGAGCAGTTCCTACTCGGATGCGCGTTCAAGCAAGTGGAAGATTTGTCGAAAAACAGTTTTTAACGTTATTTTTACACTTTGGTCACAAAAACACCGAGGCGGGGCTAAAGGCTCGGTCGTTGGCTCCTCCGCCGTGGCATTTTTACGACTCCCTCTTGAAAGGATTTTGTATTGAATCGTAACTTTTCTTCGCTCTTAAGAAAATAAGACTCGAATTATCGCGGTCACCCGGTTTTTTCTTTTTTTTTCGGTCGTGGGGGAGGTTAGAGTCCAAATAGAGGCATAGAAATGCTACATTTGAAGGTTTTATTTACTTATGTACGAGAGAGTTTATCGTTTAAAATCTGTCTGTCTGTTTATCTGACTTCTCATTTATGCTCTACCTTGTAGTCTCTGTCTGAAATCGTACTGAAATAGACATTTTTTTTTCCTTATACACAATTGTCAATTATGCATATTTTCCTATCTTATCACGCCTTCACGATTTTAGTTTTCTGCAAAAGAAAACTATTGTGCCGGCTTTGTCTGTCCGTCCGCACTTTTTTCTGTCCGCCCTCAGATCTTAAAGACTACTGAGGCTAGAAGGCTGCAAATCATCAAACATATCAAACTGCAGCCCTCCAGCCTCAGTAGCTTTGTATTTTATTTAAGGTTAAATTTAGCCATAAACGTGCTTCTGGCAACAATATAGGATAGGCAACCACAGGGCATAGGTTAAAGTTTCATGGGCCGCGTCTCAAACAGCATTATACCGAGACCACCGAAAGATGGTGGTCTTGATTATACGCTGTTCAGAAAACTCGATTGCGCTGAAGAAACTTCGGCGCATTTTTTACTTGTCTGATATTATCTTTTAATTCCGCTACTTATTTTCCCCTTATCTTTCATTAGCATAAACTTTTACATATAATTCACTTGTCTCATTAATTTTTCCAATTCAGAACCTGAGGATGAATTTTTACTGGCCAAGAAGGAAACAGATAATTTTTCTTTTATCCAACATATATTTTTTACGAATGGCAATGTTTCATTGTTTATTAGGAAATTTGCATATCTTTGTTTAATGGGATTCAGCAGGAAATCTACAATACTATTTCTATGACCAGATTAGAATCTTTTTACAAAATTGACGGCAGTTAAAGAGAAAAAATATCACTTCTTTGTATGATATAATTATAATCTATTAATATTCAGATATCAAAAACGAAATTGTCCGAGTTTCTTTCTCAACCATAATAATATTTATACAAATTATTAGTGGCCAATAAGAAAACTGTCGTCAATTCTAAGTCAGATATCAAACAGACAAACAAATACTCACTGGTGAATGAGAAATGACAATTATTTCTCTATCCACGGTTGTAATTTACATACAACGTTTTCTCCATTCGATGAGAAAATTACCTTCGCTTGGGCAGGACAGATCTGTTTTAATCTCATCAGCAACAGCGACAATTTTCAGCCTTCGTCTGAAATCTCACTATGCTCAACTGTTTTGACGCCCAGAGAAACAACATTCTGGTAATATTTTCCCGGAAACATATTCGCTTGTTTTGGAAATGGTTCTTCGGCGTAAAAGGTTGTATTGCGCGATGTCAGAAATGAAAATATTTTCACATCATTACAGATTTGATGCAATAACCGTCAGAAAAAAATTATACATATGATTACTTTGCTGGACAAAACATAATTTTTGTATATTTCCCAACTAAGGGTTTATTGTTGTATTTATATCTTTTATTTCATTCCGGTTTTTCAAGATGCCAAATGTTTATTGCGCCTAAAGTATGAAGAGGCGTAAAATCTTTATTGCACACGTATATAGCATTGCTTACTTGTTCAAGTTGATAAGTACACAATAATATGCTTGGTGAATATTAAAGAAATTGCTTGATAAAGCCTCCTAGCTAGTCTCCCTGGCTTAATTCTTCAAAGGCGTGGCTGAACAGCTGAGGTGAAAATCTATACATATATATATATATATATATATATATATATATATATATATATATATATATATATATATATATATATATATATATATATATATATATATATATACACAGTATATATATATATATATATATATATATATATATATATATATATATATATGTACATATATATATATATATATATATATATATATATATATATATATATATATATATATATATATATAATTAGCAGATATATATAATTCAGATGTATTGGGCAGAGAATCTAGAAATCATCGAGCTGGAGGGCACGAGGGAGATACTGGATAGGAAAAGCCTTAAATTCCATGAAGCTAGAGAGTGCTTGCTAGATAAAAGGTGAGGGGCGCAGTGTAAACAAACTAAACTCAGATTTGTCAACTAGCGGTTTCGACGACAAACCAAAATCGAATTTGTCAGTTATGGAATTTTGTAGACTACAATCCTTCGTTCAGTCTGTAGATAATGGAGAGAGAGAGAGAGAGAGAGAGAGAGAGAGAGAGAGAGAGAGAGAGAGAGAGAGGGGTAGGGTAGGGGCTGGATACAGTGAAGGGGGAGGGGAGGCATGGATTTTACCTCCAACTCCCAAGATGGTGGTAACATTCTCTGGGAAAAAGGAGCTCCGTAAGCTTTATGAATAATCCATCTGTTACATCTGTTAGCAGGAAGAGCTGAAGGCTTACGGGAGGGGAAAAATAAGTGCCATCTCTTTGGAATTGGCACTGGCACTCAGTGCTCTGCAATAATGCATGAGATGTCGACGAGGTGTCGAGAATCGGAAGAGGCGGGGAGAGAGGAAGAGGGAAATACTGAAAAATGTTTGATCTTCCATTTGAAGAGATTTTACACCTTATATATATATATATATATATATATATATATATATATATATATATATATATATATATATATATATATATATATATAATGTATGTTTGTATATATACATATCTGTGTGTAAACACTGGTATATGTGTTTTTAATATACAATCCGTAACGCCTAACGAACCGAGTAAGAAATAACTTGGAGGTTTTATTGCCCATTCCAAACAGAATCGTTATGACCTTACCTTGTTAAAATCTCGTTTGTGCCTACCCAACGGAAAGACTATATAAAGGTCATTCCTTCTAAATACAGAAGGATTTTATCTATTTACTCAGCAAAGGTAGTTTAAGACTCCAGCAAAATAAGAGTGGCTTTTGAGTGTTATTACACAAGAAGAGGAATGACTGTTTTGGCTTTAAATACAAGTAAGAAATGCGCTGTAATTTCTTCGACGCAATCCAGTTTTCTGTACAGCGTATAATCAAGGCAACAGAAAATAAATCTATCTTTCGGTGGTCTCGGTATAATGAACTGCGGCCCATGAAACTTTCAGCCACGGCCCGATGGTGGCCTGTCCTATATCGTTGCCAGACGCACGATCATGGTTAACTTTAACCTTAAATAAAATAAAAACTACTGAGACTAGAGGGCTGCAATTTGGGATGTTTGATGATTGGAGGATGGATGATCAACTCACCAATTTGCAGCCCTCTAGCCTTAGTAGTTTTTGAGATCTGAGGTAGGACAGAATATTGCCGACAGAAAAAGTGCGGACGGACAGACAAAGCCATCTCAGTAGTTTTCTCTCACAGAAAACTAAAAAGCAAAAAAGTTAAGACAAGTTGAGTTAAAATAAAGTAATAGATGATACGATTCTTTTATAAGCCTATCAGTACTGGCTCTCATAATTCATATAATTAGTGCCATGCATTTGCTCTGCCAATACCTAGTTCAGGTATCGGTTATCCACGCTTCCAAGTATTGGCAGATTGTGTCTTGATAGTGAGGTCTTCCAAAAGTCAGTTTCATGATACTCTTATTTTCAGTTTCTTCATAGCAATAGTTCGAACGTATCTTGGTCCCTTGCACTTAAGCGAAATCTTTGTGTTGATTATTATTTAATTGGCGGAAGGTCAATATTTATTTTTTATTTTATCGATGACCATATATGTTGTGACGCAAGTCTGCATGTACTAGTCAATCAATTAGTCAGTTTATTTCAGTTTTACTCGCTTGCGCTCTTCCCTATCAAAACGTTATGTGGTTTTGTAAGATTTTACAGTTCTCTCTCTCTCTCTCTCTCTCTCTCTCTCTCTCTCTCTCTCTCTCTCTCTCTCTCTCTCTCTCTGCTTCTTTATTTTAGTTCGAGTTTTTTCATCTGTCATTTTAGGAGTCTTCCGCAAACTATCTATTTATCGAAGTTACAACACAATGGAACGCTTATCTAATCATTATACATCTCGCCTGTGTTAGTTCATTTATTGTTGTTCATTTACTTCCAGCCCATGAAAATATCTCTCTCTCTCTCTCTCTCTCTCTCTCTCTCTCTCTCTCTCTCTCTCTCTCTCTCTCTCTCTCACGTTTACTTTCATTCTATGAATCTCCCTTATTGCATCAACTAATCTCTCCCTATCACTGTCTGTCTGCCTGTACACCCCACCCTCTCTCTCTCTCTCTCTCTCTCTCTCTCTCTCTCTCTCTCTCTCTCTCTCTCTCTCTCTCTCTCTCTCTCTCTCTCATTTACTTTTATTCTATAAATCTCCTTTAATTTTTATTGCATTAACCAATCTCTCTCTCTCTCTCTCTCTCTCTCTCTCTCTCTCTCTCTCTCTCTCACGTTTACTTTCATTCTATGAATCTCCCTTAATTATTATTGCATCAACTAATCTCTCCCTATCACTGTCTGTCTGCCTGTACACCCCACCCTCTCTCTCTCTCTCTCTCTCTCTCTCTCTCTCTCTCTCTCTCTCTCTCTCATTTACTTTTATTCTATAAATCTCCTTTAATTTTTATTGCATTAACCAATCTCTCTCTCTCTCTCTCTCTCTC
>NC_089758.1:26916733-26929233 GCF_040412425.1 Macrobrachium rosenbergii
TGCTGAAAGAAAAAAAAACGGGGAGGACGCTTCTCCTTTCATATGGCAACAACTTAATCTTTTATATATATATATATATATATATATATATATATATATATATATATATATATATATATATATATATATATATATATATATACAGATATACATAGATAGATAGATAGATAGATAGATAGATAGATAAACAAACAGACAGATATAAAATGTGTAAGTTCACTCGCGTGTATACCCCAGCGAAAGACCCTCGTTAAAGAGGGCGCTTCAAAAGGATATAAAGCTCATGTTTATAAAGTTCCTTGCAAGCTGAGTGGTGTTGGAGTTGTTGGTTAGTAAATGTAAGTAAGTTCTCAAGTTTAAGAGCACCTGGGGCAGCTGTCGACCTCGGCTCCAGACAGGTAGCAGGGGGGAGGGAGATTGTTTCGGTATAAAACAGGAGCAAAGGATCTGCTTCATTCCACAATTACATGCAGATACTGGAAAGTGTATATAACATATGTACAGTATGTATGTATATATACATGTATGTATGTGTGTATGTATGTGTATGTATGACTGTAAATGTGATCTGTTTTATAGTTCTTTGAGCAGCTACTCTCTCTTAGGTAAAAAGTCTTATCAGTGACATTCATACATATTTATATACATATGTACATACACCAACCCCACACACAGATACACATCCATCCATACATACACACACACACACACACACACACACACACACACACACACACATATATATATATATATATATATATATATATATATATATATATATATATATATATATATATATATATATATATATATGTAAAACCATCGTCTTCCCTGCACTGCACAAAATGCAAACAAATGTGCATGTTTTATATCGTGACGTTTGTTTCTTTTCCCGTAACAATAATTTAAAATAATAGTTATTATATCGACAGCCTCGGCTGACAATTTATGACAAAAAATGTAAAAGATGTATATTTTCGAACAAGCTTTAGAAATTTCAAATAATTTAAAATAATCAACTTTCGTCTAATACACTGATGCAATTTCAACATATGAATTCATTGACAAGCATCAATTGTCGCACTGCTAAAATAAGCTAAATACCAATCAATTCCAACTAGCATGACATATTTTTCTGTCCAAAATACAAAGGAAGACTTGACTGTGAAACAAAATGAGCTCGCTTTTGTAGTTTTACGACAGGACAACATTTGCGAATCAGCAAAACTATTTGCATAATCAGCATTGTCTATCTCAGATGAGAATGAACTCACTTCGTAATGCCTCGTGAATATAAAGGCTGGTGTTGCGTTCCCAACTGTATAGTAATTAGCTTCAATAATGGGAAATAGAATGGCTAGTTTTTTTTTTTTTTAATTCAATGAAATTTTGAAGAAAGCTCAGCTTTACATTGGTGAAGTCTAGATTGCAGAATTATGATATATCGATAAATATTTACTAATACGTTTGTTTTATGGGTTCAGCGTAGATATATTATTAAACGAGTAAATGCATTCAAGTTATTTTTTTCATCTACTTATTCAAAGTGGCATTGTGATGCTCATACCATTAATATTTGTTTGATCATCACACGTTTCCTACCCCGCGGAATGAAACAAATTTTTTTTTTAAATTGTTGCTTAATTGTCGTTGCGTGCGTGGATATGAATGTGAGTTGGGCAACTATGGCCGAAAAAAACAAATGTAAAAAAGAAAGGGGACTTTCATAAAAAAAATATGATTAATATTTACTAATCCAGAATTTTGTTTATCTTTTGATTCGTGCACACACTAGACAAAAAGCAGACAATAGCCATTTTTCCTGGAACCCTGAGAGAGAGAGAGAGAGAGAGAGAGAGAGAGAGAGAGAGAGAGAGAGAGAGAGAGAGAGAGAGAGAGAGAGCAAAAATGCATCTTTCCTCCTCACTGGTGGAGCTGAGATACAAAACTAAAAGCATTCTCAATGTAGAATGTTATGCCATGTTTGACACAAGCGTTTTGTTACAGAACAATCATGGAAAATTTAAATCGATATAATTCTCACGAACAAACTTGTAATCAAAAATAGATATCTTTTTATTCAGACAATTTAGCACGCTATATTTCCACTTATATATATTTATGGAGCAATAATAAATGTTACCTCTTGCAAGATTCATTACTATAATTTCCTCTATTTATATATAATCGTGACAGAGAATACATCTACGCACGTTTATAAATTACTCCAGACTAATTACCAAAGTTAATGAATTCAAGAGAGTTTCATTACCACCATTCCGATAAATGCTCAAGACCACTCGGCTTGACTCTAATTTAGACTATTCATTCTGTTTTGTAGGCAGTCTCCTTTGCTTAATGGCTGGTAGATCTAAAATGAGGCCAATCATTTTTCCCGATATATTAAAAGGAAGTCTCATCAATATCTAAGAAAAATTATGTTGAACTACAACGTAACACTTGCTTAGCTCTAGGTAATATGCAACATCACATTAAAATCCTTTGTAACATTACAAAATTTGCATTGCCTTCTATAGGGCTTGAGGGACACAGATTAAGGTGAATACTTTTGTATGTTAAGGGGTTACATCTAAATGGTGCAATTTTTTTTTTTTATTGTCATTCTGTTTTCAGATCTGAAACAGCGGGGGTTGTCATGATTTCGAAATGACAATAGCACACAGATTCTGATAACGCTTCGGTGGTCCTATTATTCCTTTGTTTTTCCTGAAATAAAAGGTCGTTTATCTCCACTGAAAGAACAGAAGGCAGATCCTCAGTTGCTATTGTCACGGTCGTGATGTAATGAACAGAAGCAATGTACTTGCTGCAAGGTACTTTGTTCCTCAACACAATTGGACATATCTGTGTAGTACTAATCTGAGATTAATTTCCTAACAATGCTACGTGAATTTTTTTATTTGGCTGTAAGCATTCGTGAAATTTCCTCCCAAAATCAAGACATTCTATACTCTGAAGCTGTCGATTATTTATGTCCCCCATAAATTAGTGTCGTGTTTTTAAATCTTTCTTTCCAAAGAATAAATATTTTTTTTTTTTAGGCTGACGGTGAATATTAGCAGCCGATATCATTGACGTCAGTCGTGACTGGCTGCTAAAGACACTCAACGCCCACCATTGGTTGCAATGACGTTGGCTTGTGATATTTGTCAACACCTCGAATTTTTATTCAGAATACAGACTGCAGGTTCCATGCAAAGGCACTACTGATATTAAATCATTTTACATTAATAACCAGTTTCCAAAGACGTTAGTTCCTAATTTATCTCTACAAAATGTCATCATATATGCTTAATTTTGCATACGTGACAGTATTCTAGCTGATATGATAAAATGGATACACAGCCTCGAAAGTATTCAATAGCGTAATACTGGTACTTAGAGGTTACAGACGTAAATAAAGAGATATCATTTAGTAATCAAAAATTATTATTTTTCCACTTAGGAAATTTGGTTACAGTGTGGTCAGGACTGATTTCCTCAAATAAGTTTTGCTGCCAGCGTAAGTCTTTAACTCAACCAAGATCTTTCAGTGGGGAATTTTCAGTACACGTATATGTGTGTGTGTGTATAAGAATAGATAGATGGATAGATAGATAGTGAAGTGGAAATACCCTACAGAAAAAACTAATTACAAAATTGGTATTATTTTCAACATCAATGTGATTATACCTAACAACCCTTATCAATAAAAAAAATACTTTAAGCCATGAAACGACAAACAATCATCAATCAACCTAACGTCCCTCAAGACAAAACAAAAAACCTCCCCAAGAATAAGGGGAAACCTATCAGACCCTTTCTGAAGTAACTGTATGGATCAGGACCTCGCTAATGGATTCCTGGCGTCTCTCTCTCTCTCTCTCTCTCTCTCTCTCTCTCTCTCTCTCTCTCTCTCTCTTCCTGCAGACGCCCCGGGAGACATCGACTCGTATCCCCCCTAAACACCTTCATTCTGTCAATAACGTGACACCGGGGGAAGTCCCAACGATTGCAATCAGTGTCTGGCTATTCCCCAAGGCAGGTACTGAGCGAAGGCAATCTCATAAGATTACCTGAGGCAACGTGGCAACGCTTTTGATGTCCGAGGTAAGATTAACTAGTGTGTAATTGCTGGGGGTAGCACAGAATACTGTCTGTATACAACTGGGCTTTATATGTCCGTAATAACGTCTCTTTGTGTAGAGGTATATGCATGCAGTATATATGCCAGGAGTGGGAGATGGAAGCTTACGTAGACTATCAAACGCAGTCCAACTCGAAGTCTAAACGGAGGAAGTTGAATAAGATATGAAATGCTGAATTCTTTTATTATGTTTTCACCATTTTGACCGGGCAGTGGACTACGTTAACCTTATAAATAAATTAAGTAATTATTTAATCAATATGTAATATATATATACATATATATATGTATATATATAAATATATATGTATATATATTTATATATATGTATATGCATATATATACATACTTCTATATATATTTATATATACGTATATGTATGTATATAAATACATATATATATATATATATATATATATATATATATATATATATATATATATATATATATATATATATATATATATATATTAGAGAAATAACACACACACACACATATATATATATATATGTGTGTGTGTGTGTGTGTGTGTTTATTTCTCTAATACAGTCTTTGTGAGGTACACGATTTATTTTCATTAAGTTTCTAAATATGTTCCTGTTATTGTTATTTTTTCTGCACTAACTTCAAATACTGTAAATATGACATTTTGATTTTTATTGTGGAGCTAAGTTAATCTTGAGAGAGAGAGAGAGAGAGAGAGAGAGAGAGAGAGAGAGAGAGAGAGAGAGAGAGAGAGAGAGAGAGAGAGCTAGCTAGCTTCAATGCTGGTCAAAAGGAAAATTGCTCAAATTTTTGAGACGCGATTAAAAAGGGTCCTTCCCATTATAAGAAAATCGTTGAGGGTAAAGGCTTCCTAATGCAGCTCATTTCATGGGATCGATTCTGCCGAAGTATCAGCCATTTTTATCAATGAAAATATATATATATATATATATATATATATATATATATATATATATATATATATATATATATATATATATATATATATATATATATATATATATATATATATATATATATTAGTTTATGATTTTACTATAGAAGCATTCAATTATTTGTGGATAGAAAATACAGATGAATTAATAGTCAGTTACTATATTACTCAAATGTTCAAGTTAGTAATGATTTAGTATCTTACTGTATAATATTAAGAAAAGACAGAAATTTACAGATAACTCTGAAATAGCCAACAGCGCATGAGGATGAAGAGGTGAAAAGGAATATCTAAGTAATGTTTTTATTTTTCTTTTCTTACGTTACTTTACTTTGTCTGCTCCCCAGACTTCCCCTGCCACTCCCACCCTGCCACCCACCCACTCCTCCCCGCCCCTTTCCCCTATCCACTGTCCCAACTACCCCCACCCCCCTGCCACCCAACCTTTACTTAAAGGCTGATGTTCCCGACTTCATTCTGCGCCAGACTGAATCTTATCTGTCCTATTAATGGTAAGCTTCGAGGCAGAAATGCTGAGAGGATTCAAGAGCCTTATTAGACGTCGTCATCAAAATAAGTAATTCGGATGAAAAGTGGAACTAGTGCTTATTTGTGTATGTGTTGTCAATGTATATGCTTAGATTGGTCACGCACGCCAACTGACCCGTAAATATACATATTTACACACACCCACACATACAGACATAATATCTCTCTCTCTCTCTCTCTCTCTCTCTCTCTCTCTCTCTCTCTCTCTCTCTCTCTCTCTCTCTCTCTATATATATATATATATATATATATATATATATATATATATATATATATATATATATATATATAATGTATATATATACATATATATACATTATATATATGAATATATGTTTTTATATATATACATATCTACATATATATATATATATATATATATATATATATATATATATATATATATATATATATAAACAGATTTATGTACTTTATAAACATAAGTGTATGTATGTATGTATATATATATATATATATATATATATATATATATATATATATATAAAAATAGATTTATGTACTTTATAAACATAAGTGTATGTATATATATATATATATATATATATATATATATATATATATATATATATATATATATACCTTTAATCGTGTATCATTTTACAGAAACATTGTTTTTACTAAGAAATCTAGAGCAAATTTTTACCTGTGATACATGTGCTTCTATGCATACGTATAGAAAAATAAGCAAGTATGACTTCATACGTACGGAACACGGGGGACAGTCATTCATCATAATTCTACAAAATGTAAGAACTGCGATTTCTTTGTTTATCCGTTTCGTCACACCTCCAAAAACCGAGAATTTTTAATTTTGTTAATACCACATCATTTTCAATGTAATATACTGACAAAGCTGAATATTCAACGGAGCAAATAAACTCATTAGCGCTTCTATTCATGTCCTTTGCAGAGTAAGAATTTTAACAGAATGATTATGAATACCTCTTCAGGGTAGTTTTGCATTTTAAATGATTTCTTATTGTTTCGTAATGTGACTTAATTTGAATTACGTCATACTCTAACAATCTAATAGTTCTTTCGCTTACTAAACAATTCCTTAATGTTTCATAATCAGTCTTTTTATATAAGTAATGTGAAATTTTAAAGAATACATACTTCTACTAAATTAATAATTTCCAATATTTTGATGCAATTTCTCTTATTATCTTCAACATATTTAATATGTAATGAATTACATATTAAATATGTATATTATTAAATATTAAATACACAACCGAGCATCAAAACACAAAAATCCAATTCTCCGTTTTCAATTTTCCATTTTCAATATTCAATTTTCAGTATTCAACGTTACAATTTTAATATTTCATTTTCAATTTCCATTTTTCAATATTCAATTTTCAATATTCATTATTCAATTTCCGCCTAGAGCCCCATCGGTCATCAGCACCTACCTGACGATAAAATGTGCCCACTATACATCACCCATCAGTAGGCCTCTGGTGAATCCTTCCCTCCTTCGGTATACGCGCGTCCTTTTTCTCATAAGGATCCTACGTTAGGAGGAGGAGGAGGAGAAGGAAAAGCAGGGGAGGAGGAGGAGGAGGAGGATGAGGAGGAGGAACATCAGCTTCTCCGATGAAGATGTATTGGCGTTTGTATTGAAAAGGAAGGAGATGAGACGGTGTCTCGTTGAAACGAGATGCTGCAGCATCCATCTTCTCTTATGAGTTCTTGTGGGTGGAAGGTTAAGTGCGAGAGGAGGGAGATATCGACGGCATGCGAGACACTGAGAGAGAGAGAGAGAGAAAGAGAGAGAGAGAGAGAACATTGACTGACGTAGGGAGAGAGGAAAATTGACGGGAGGCGGAACAGTGAGTGGTAATGGCAAGTGGGAAATTGAGAGAGAGAGAAAATGAGTAAGAAGAGAGAGAGAGAGAGAGAGAGAGAGAGAGAGAGAGAGAGAGAGAGAGAGAGAGAGAGAGAGAGAACATTGACTGACGTTGGGAGAGAGGAAAATTGACGGGAGGCGGAACACTGGGTGAGTGGCAATGGCAAGTGGGAAATTGAGAGGGAGAGAAAGTGAGTAAGACGAAAGAGAGAGAGAGAGAGAGAGAGAGAGACTGGCGGCGAGAAAGAGGAAAATTGACAGGAGGCGGAACAGTGAATGAGTGGTAATGGAAAGTGAGAAATCGAGAAAGAAAGTAAGTAGGAAAAGAGAGAGAGAGAGAGAGAGAGAGAGAGAGAGAGAGAGAGAGAGAGAGAGAGAGAGAGAGAGAGAGAGAGAGCTGAAAAGACAGACAGAAACGATGTTCCTCGAAGACGAAAGACTTTTAAAGAATCCAGAGAGGCTGAGAAAGAGAGACTGAGATAAAATTAAAAAAAAAACACAGCGTTCCCCACATGCGTATACGAAAATTATTCATACATGACGACATACGACAGATAAAACAAACGGCCCAAAACCGCGTATGATTAAAACACGGGCGGCGGCCACACGGAAGCAAACACAATTCGTCGGAGCAACACGGGAGAAATTCGGACAATTAAAAAAGTTGGGGCTAAGTCGTGTAATTAGATTTCGGGGATTAACCGGAGGACCCCCCGAGCTCAAAAACTCGATAAAACATTCGAGCAACTGTCAATATTAGCAGAAAGACGTTCAAGAAGACAATGCGAAGCGAGACGTGCAAATTCGCCAACATTGTATTTTTTTCTAGTCTTGGTGGATGAAAGTGACCTTTGTCAAGTCGAGGAATAAAGGCGAAATTAGAGAAACAACGGGATCTTTTTGGTTTAAAATGAGGACAGTGAAATATTCCTGAAGGGCAGGAGAGGTCAAACTGGTTCAGAGAAATAGACACAAAGTGAACAAATACAGTAGTGCTTTCTGAGGAAATGTACTACAACTTTTGCTCTTTAATAGTTCTTTATTTTTCTTGCTTTAATTTCTTTAGATGAGTAGCTTCTATACATATCTTACAACAACTATACGATATCAAGATTTAATCTTCAAATGTGTACAGACTTATAAGAAACAAAATTCATCATATTTTTTTTATTACCAAATTCCTTTAAGTTAACAAGTAGCATCATTTCTCCTTGAAAAATGGTCTTATTTATTTGTATACAAATCCATCTTGGCATTAATTACCTCCAGTTTTCTAAATTTATGTGATAAATGAGGGTAATTAACGCCAAATGTTATTAATAATTCTAAAGAATGGCGTTGGGTATTGTGTGCTTCACGAATGTTAAAATGTTTGCCGGATTACGCAAACCATAACTCAAAATAAATAATCCTACATAAAATATTAATTTTGGTGTGGTATAATGTATTCGATTCCCGACAAGAAAAAACGAAAAATTTTTCACAGAGAAGGATGATCAATTTATATTTAAAATATTTATAAATAATCTCCGTTTTGGTTTTTTGAAAAGAAAATTATTGTGCCAGCTTTGTTTGTCCGTCCGCACTTTTTTCTGTCCGAACATTTTCTGTCCGCCCTCTGATCTTAAAAAGTACTGAGGCTGGAGGGCTGCAAATTGGTATGTTGATCATCCACCCTCCAATCATCAAACATACCCAATTGCAGCCCTCTAGCCTCAGTATTTTTTTTTTATTTCATTTAAGGTTAAAGTTAGCAATAATCGTGCGTCTGGCAACGATATAGGCCAGGCCACCACCGGACGGTGGTTAAAGTTTCATGGGCCGCGGCTCATACAGCATTATACCGAGACGACCGAAAGGCAGATCTATTTTCGGTGGCCTTGACTATACGATGTACGGAAAACTCGATTGCGCCGAAGAAACTTCTGCGCGTTTTTTACTTGTTTTCCGCAGTATCTTCCCTGAAGACAGCTAGTAGAGTACCGCAGAAACATTGGATTAAAGTAACGTTAGAAAATACATCTGACTGCATTCAAGACAACATTGCTAAAGATAGGTTGCATCCCTCAAGTATAAATAGAAGCAATGGAAATACTACCAGTTAAATGAGAATTAATTTTCATTTATTTCTTTATTACTCGTTCCTCAATAACTTCATATTTCGAAGGCAATTAATTGTCCCAACTTTCCATCTCATACTGACTTATTTGAACTGTCAATTCCTGCGAATTGTTAGTTCTATAACTATAAATAAAATAATATGCATACAGCTCCTTATGTGTATCCCCGAATAAGTATTTTCGGTTTAATGCACAATGATGAAAAGTAAATACTGTACGATATTGAAAGCATTCATGTTTTCATATTTACCGTCAATAATTTTGTACGAAAAAATATGGACTCGCTTAGTCTCATCCTCATTTGTATACTATCGTGTATAGAGATGCATATGTATGATCATAAATTTGAAACTGATCGCTAGCTGGGAAAGATACATAGAGGACTTTTACAGACCAAGATCGACCAGCAATTTTCCCTGCCCGATTTGGCCCAGCTCAAGTTTTTATAATGTTGGCTATGCTTTAGTATTTACCTGAAATGTAAGTGTAGCCTATTCAAGCTGAAAGTTGATTTATCTCCTCATTGATTGTGACGCTTGGGTTATAACCACAAAACACACAAACTCACGACGTTCACTTATGAAAGTCGGTTCTCCTGATATTAGAATTAGCGTTTGTAATTTTTAAACTGAAAATACCAAATCCTATCAGAAGTTTGGTATTCCTTTATGTGTATATATATATATATATATATATATATATATATATATATATATATATATATATATATATATATATATATATATATATACACACTTTTGATCTCTGTGTTATTATTAGGTATCCGAAGAAGTTGGGAATAAAAAACGATACCTGACCAGAACTGATAGTTCTTTTTTCTCCTAATTGCATCTTTGATTATATTCTACTATTACCAATGAATTACCTCACCAATGGAAAGTCTGTGTATTTCGCAGATAAGTCGGAGTTCACACAGGCACTGTCAAGCCCAAGCAGTTTTATATAAGTAAGGTCAGTGGGTTTTTAATTCCATTTGAAATATTGGGAGAATAGTTTGAATATTGTGATACAGGTGAGAAGTCATCTCTCATATAGAGAGAGAGAGAGAGAGAGAGAGAGAGAGAGAGAGAGAGAGAGAGAGAGAGAGAGAGAGAGAGAGAGAGAGGTCTAATTAAGAGACGGTAAGCTGAACTTGAGGCAAAGATGACGGACGAAGACTTGTCACGAGTTTTAAACCATCTCGTCTTATTCTCGGATAAGGAGGGATATTGTTCTCAAGCATTAGTAAACACAGTAAAGCGTAAATCAATAGGAAATACGTAGATAAATAAATAACAAGCTTAAAAATAACTAAATGGATAGATAATTAAGTTAAGAATAAATACACAAATGAATACTTTGATTATTCAATATATAAAGTTGAAGTAAAATAGATAAACGAGCCTATGAAGTATTTTTAGTTTTCTGTAAAAAAAAAAACTATTGAGATGGCTTTGTCTGTCCGTCCGCACTTTTTCTGTCCGCTCTCAGATCTTAAAAACTACTGAGGCTAGAGGACTGCGAACTGTTACGTTGATCATCCACCCTCCAACATCAAGCATATAAAATTGAAGCCCTCTACCCTCAGCAGTTTTTATTTATTTAAGTTTAAAGTTAGCCATAATCGTGCATCTGGCAACGATATAGGCCAGGCCACTACCACGCCGTGGTTAAAGATTCATGGGTCGCGGCTCATACAGAAATTATACCGGGACCACCGAAAGATAGATCTGTTTTCTGTGGCCTTGATTATACGCTGTACAGAAAACTCGATTGCGCTGAAGAAACTTCGGCGCATATTTTACTTATTTGTATGGTGGCCAAAGCATTTCATAATTTTCGATGTAGTCGAATACTTCAAGAAAATTTACTTCACGAAAAATACAGGAGGTGATTCGATTTCATTTGTTTCCATTTTTAAGTAAAAGTCCTTACAAATCAACCACAATGCGAATACAGCAGGTATTTTTGGTTAACACGCCCTTGAGCATACCTTCTGATTGTGGAATAGGTGGCTGGCTTTATGCCAGCACGGGCCCTTGCCTCTGGGCGACCAGCAAGCTTAGTAAGGTGCCTGAGAGTGTAAGCAGTCTGGTGTGGTCCTCTGGACTAAACCATCCAAAAGAAACGAAAGAAAAGACACAAACTGCAATACTACCTCCTATTTGACACATCCCCCTGAACATTCAACGCTAATCATTACCTTCTATAGTCTTCATATTCATTCTAAAGCCCCGTTTTTCCTTCCTCTGTTCTTCTTTAAAGAAAGCTCATCTCAGTTCCTTTAATCTAATCCTCAAGGCCTCAATGAATGGAGAGGTTTCTAAAGAGTAGCTTATGCGCGATTTAATGTTGGTCGGATAGCAGACGTTTCAAAAAGAGAGAGAGAGAGAGAGAGAACTAATATATATATATATATATATATATATATATATATATATATATATATATATATATATATATATATACATATATATATATATATATATATATATATATATATATATATATATATATATATATATATATATATATAAGCATTAGCATTAGGCTACAACGTCGTTAGTTCTGGTGTTCGGCGGTTCAAGCCTGTGACACAACGAACTACTTAACATTTACAATTCCCCTTCGGTATATACATAAATATTCATATATTAATGCCGAGGTAGGGCGAATTGGACATTCAACGACATTTGCAGCTTAATGCTTGTATATAAATCACGGTGATGTAATGAAAATTCATTCATGTATGTGTATAAATATAT
Source organism: Macrobrachium rosenbergii (assembly GCF_040412425.1). Taxonomy (NCBI): domain Eukaryota; kingdom Metazoa; phylum Arthropoda; class Malacostraca; order Decapoda; family Palaemonidae; genus Macrobrachium; species Macrobrachium rosenbergii. Next base: position 26,929,129 of record NC_089758.1, read on the forward strand.
ATATATATATATATATATATATATATATATATATATATATATATATATATATATATATATATATATATATATGAGGAAATCATGATACGGCAAGCCTCGTAAAAC